>NC_133651.1:32390879-32637028 GCF_009905375.1 Apium graveolens
CTAGCCATTTGGCACCTAGCCACAACAATTAGCAATGAAATCCAATTTTCTCCAATTTCTAAAAATCCATGTAATTTAAAAAACCAATTATACCGCGACAAACAAATAAACCATGACTATGATCTAGCACTTAAGCAACCTATAAGACTTAGTGAAATACAAGTGTCTCTAGCATGCAAATCAACTTAATATGACTTAACATCTCTAAACAACATCACTACACTAGCATCAATATCACAAGTCAACTAGAAAAATTATCTAAGGGATCATGTTATAATGCAAATGCATGAAAACTATATGAATAAAATAACATGAAACTATCAAAAAAAACTATATGGCAAAATATGCAACTATATGAACTAAAAATTATCATGAATATGCAACTATATGAGACTCACACAAAAAACATATTCCTTCAACTACTACCCCCAAACTTACAATATTCACTGTCCTCAGTGAAGGTAATAGAAAGGAATTTAGGCATACCTAATCAGAATCAGGATTCTCACCCTTAACGGGTGGATGTCAGGTGGTCCAGAGGTGCATACAAGGAATCCTCACCAAAACTGGCCACTGGATATCAACACTGTGGCTCTAAAAGCTGTCCCAAATGCTGGGTGAGATCACATGCGAACCTACTATGGATGTCGTGCATCATATCCATCCTCCCCGCCAAACACCTGTACTGTATCATGCTCATGCCAGCTCCCATATCAGCTCCTTCCTCCTCCTTATGTGCCTGCTGTGATGGCCCTGCCTCATCTCCTAGCTGAGATCTCCATGCAGTTCTGCTCGCCTGAGTGGCCCCAGTAGCTGGCCTTCCACCAGGTAGGTGGTCAAAAGTATAACCAATCCCCTTCAGATCGGCTTGCCTCCATATCATTCCTGCATCGTAGCCAAAGTAGTGCTTTCAATAGAAGCACTCGAGATCTACAACTGCTCGTGTGCGGGCCAATGAACACCAACTACCAACGTACAGCTTCGTCACCACGGACGCATACGGAATAGCCCCGTAGTACTCCCCCTCAAAAACTTCAGAATTCTCTGATAATCACCATCCCCAAATCTATATAATCGCCCTAAAGAATGCCCATAACAGCCGTGCTTGCTCCACAGTAATCTCATGCACATGTGAAGATGGCATGATGTTAGCACATATAAAAGCGTTCCATGCACGGGAAAACTTGTTTATTCTGGAAGCCGGAATGTAGAATACCCGATCGTGCCTCTCTTGATCTTTCATTGAGTATCGGGCTGGCACAGAGTACAACAATAAGATCCAGATCAAAGTCCTCTAGAGTCTTATCGTTCCAGGTGTCATGCCCGGGCTTCCTCGCGGGCTGCTCAATCGCAGTCCTGATAGCCTTTGCACTATACTCCACCGTCCTCCCTAGAACCATTGTTGTAACACCCCCAGATCCGGGGTCGGGGATCCGGGTTGTCACGGTCTTTCTTTCCACAATATCACTTCACTTAATTAATAATAAATAACCTCATACTGTGACCCCACACTAACACACACCACAACCGTTATAGTCTCAGAGATGAAATTGAAATAAGTACAAGTCTTTGAATCCACAATTTTAAAATTATTACAACCCAAAATGATTACTTGATATTTTACAGTTAATTGCCATTATCTGCCACAAGTTATAATTATACATAATTTGATTCTCAAAAGTAGATGGTCTAAACTACAATGGATCTACCTCTGCAGCTATAGCAGCTACAACATCATCGGGAAGACGTGGGACGCTTCCCACGCGCTTGCGCTGGGTCTGCTGGAGTCTGGCCATCTCTCCTAACTGTTGTTGTGTGATGAAGAAATAAAGCAAGAGTGAGCCTTACAGCTCGCAAGATAATATATATAGTGATAACAATAATATAAGTATCTAAATGGATACTTAATAGCATCTCTATCATATGCAAGATAATTACTTACTAGATATAAGTAAAAACAAGGAATGAAGTTACCAATACTTCACCACACTTATATCATATATAAAGTTACTTGAACTGCCACCGTTCAAAGTATTATAAGTTTTAAGAAAAAAACACCCCATAGATGAGACCACAAGTTAAGACTTGAATAGATTCAATCTTTGAAATATTATTGAATGAAAAAGTTATGAGATACTTTATTTAGTCCCGATATATATATATCCACATATATATATCCCTTTAAACATTTCCTGGAACCTCTGTTATGTAAAGTATGAACAGAGTTTGAAACATCCAATGAATTTTGGAAAGGAAAAGAATTTTGGCATAAACCAGATATCTTGCTGATCAGGCAAAGATACCAATAAGTAACCTTTTCTACTGTAGATGGATGATTTCCTCACCGGTCATCACCCTGGCCGCATTAGGACCTCGCGCCTAGACCGTACCCCGGCCCCTCACGCGTTGATGGACTGCCACCCAGCCACTTACACAATAATAGACCGTACCCCCGGCCTGTCGCTTATGCCGACTCAATGAGATGGGCTTACTTCCCGAACGTTGGGCAAGTAATCAATTCATTTACCAAATCTGCAACCTCGTTGCGAATATAAAATACACCACAGAGCCGGATTCCCCAGGTTTTGAGCGAGTATTTAAATCCCCTTTAAAAAGGAAGATCTTAAATATAAAATGAGTTTTGGGATCCGCTCTGACTTTTAAAAATCATTTTGAAGACTCGAAAACACTTTAAAGAGTGTTTGGAGTAAGGCTGATTTAATGAAGTAAATCAGTCCCCAGAATATTTAGAAATGACTGAATATTATTATTTTAAATAATATTCCCATAAAAATAATCTTTATAAAAATAATTGAAGTAGAAGTGTTAAAACTTATACTTGAAATAAACATTAAATAACCAAAGATATACTTATATGAAAGTATTATCTTTATTTGAATAATCGAAAATAAGTTTGATTATTAACACCTTATTCTTTAATAAAATAAAGAATATATTACAGCACATAATCGGAGTCATAGATCCTCAAATGAATATTCAAATAATATTCATAATAATATAAAAGAGTCATAAGTCCTCGAATGAATATTCAAATATATTCATTTAAATAAATAAAAGGAGTCATACGCCTTCGAATAATATTGAAATAATATTCAATAATAAAATAAAGTTTAAAGTTATCGAATAAACCTTATTCGATTAATAGTTCGGAAAACTATAACCATAAATATATATAAATATATATATTATATATATCCATATCCATATATATATGAAATCTACTCGGATCCTCGACTCCCGGTTTTAGAAAATATTTTCACCTTTGGGTCCCTATACTAAGGGTATAAGCAAGTTACCGCTATCCTCTAGCATAGGTATTATCAAATGAACCGACAGATATATATTTCAAGAATATGAAACAGGCATGCATATATACCATATCACATGCTACAATATATCGCAAAAATTTGCTAAATAACCAATAGGCATTTATCGCAAGATCATGCATATACAAATGTATACATCACAACAACAGTGTATCGGATAGAATACTTGCCTGAGCGACTTGGGGGTGATAAAGGCTCGGGACGAGTCTGATAACCTATAAACAACAAGTAAGTTGGAATTAAACCAAAATCACTTGTAAATCTATGCTTTAACTAACTTAGACTCTAATGCTAGTTTTGCGCTCACCGATTCGCTTAAGTCACTCGGGTACCCTCGGCTCCACCATTTTTAATAATTTAACCTTTACGAGTTTTAAAACGATTCTTTCGCGAATGTCTTACCAACTGCCTAACACACTTACCATAAATGTTTCACACATTAATTAACCCTTATTGGTCTTTAACCTACATTTCAAAGTAAGGCGAGGGAAAAAGTTTCGTTCATGAAACGCCGTTACTTGAAACGGTCGTTTCTCCTAAACCGTAAATCGGAATCGAACGAACTACATATCAAAACGAAGCTCGTAACAGGAGCTATCTAAACATGGCAGTGGTCACAATCTAGCAGGGGGTTCTCGGGTCCTAATGCTATGCGCAAAAACAGTCCAAAGAAAATCGGACGTTACGACGGCTATGTTTACGTGATTTCCAAATTTTAACCCATTCACAAACAACCCAAATCAACCTCAAATCCAACATACAACCATCCTCCATCCTTATCACATCATAACCACCCCAACCAATTCAATTTAATCTTTCATACTTATGCTTAAACTTAACTTTAATCATTCTTAAGTTCTTTTAAATCAAAACCACAATAATTACCATTCCATTCACTACCATACCAAATCTCAAACTCTAAATCATAACAACAAGATACAATATCAACCCACTACTCAAAATCACCTTATAATATATATGAACCTAGGGTTTGGAAATGGTATACCTTCCTTGAAGTGGTGGGTGGAGCTAGGAAGCCTTAAGAAGCTTTGAGAAGCCTTAGGAAAGCTTGGATCTTCAAGAAAAACAAGAAAAAGTTCAAGTTAAAAACTTGAAAACACTATTCATTGTCTCCTTCCTTGATTAAATGAAGAAGTTAGAGAAAGAATTAATGGCTTAAACTCATGATATAGCCATAACTAAGCATAAAGATGATTAGGGAATTTTCTTACCAATTTAGGATGCTTGGATCTTGATTTTTGAAAAATCTATGCCTTTAAAATGTAAAAAGCCGAGAGCTCCTTAGAACAAATGCCTTGGTTGTTTTTGATTTTTGATGAAATGATTTTGCTAGCTTGGTTGGCTTGATTTGTATTTGATTTAGTAAATTACTACCTTGCCCTTGAATTTGTGTGGTCCTTATTCAACCACACCTCCTTCCTTCCCATGTCATGCTTACCTCATCCTCATGATGTCATCCTTCCTTCCTTGTCTTCTTTCTATTGGTTGGATGACATCATTCCCACTAATCCCTTTGATTAACTTCCTAATCGTTTGCCTAATGACCGCTGATCTGTTATACGGTTCGCTTAACTTTCGTTCTCGTTTATCGTTTGAAGGATCATACCCGGGATCTTATTACTTAGGTTCCCTTAACCTTTCTCAATACATTATATTCCTTTTTATGATCCTCTAAAATAATCCTTAAATTTAAATCCTTTTTTTTTATCCTGTTACCTTATACTCAATTCTCTCCGTATCTTGTGGATTTCCGGGAAAAACCAAAGTGTTCGGAATTGGATTCTGACGATATTTACATACACTTATATACTTCATAGAGTACTAATAAAATCCCAGAATATCCATAACAGAACCCCTACATAGTGTGGCGCGAAAAGTTTTCTCATTCAGCTAAAACACTATTCACAAGGGTTACAAAAAGTTGAAAAATTTTGGGGTTATTACAGTCTCCCCTCCTTAAAAGGATTCCGTCCCGGAATCAAACAGAAAACAAATGGGGGTACTTTTCTAGCATTGCGCTCTCTAGTTCCCAAGTTGATTCTTCCACATTATGATTCTGCCATAGTACTCTGACTAGCTTGATCACTTTGTTCCGAAGCACCTGCTCCTTCTTATCCATAATCCTTACTGGCTTCTCCACGTAAGTTAGATCTGGCTGCATATCCACCTGCTCGTACTCCACTA
This sequence comes from Apium graveolens, assembly GCF_009905375.1. NCBI lineage: Eukaryota > Viridiplantae > Streptophyta > Magnoliopsida > Apiales > Apiaceae > Apium > Apium graveolens. Next base: position 32,396,432 of record NC_133651.1, read on the forward strand.
TGTGCCTGGCATCCCGATGATACCTCCTTAGCATTGACACATGGAACACATTATGAACTTGTTGCAAATTAGGGGGTAGGGCTAGCTCGTAAGCTAACTTTCCAATCCGTCTTAATATCTCAAAGGGTCCAATGTATCTTGGGCTTAGTTTTCCTTTCTTTCCGAACCTCATTAATCCCTTCCAAGGGGATACTTTCAACAGTACTAAGTCCCCTACTTCATATTCCTTGTCCTTTCGGGCTAGGTCTGCATATTTCTTCTGTCTGTCTTGGGCTGCTACAAGTCGCCCTCTGATAAGATCCACTATATCTTTGGTCCTTTGGACCACTTCGGGTCTGAGCATCTTCCGCTCTCCTACTTCATCCCAGTATAAGGGAGATCGACACCTTCTTCCGTACAGGGCCTCATAAGGCGGCATTCCGATGCTAGCATGAAAGCTATTGTTATAAGAAAACTCGATCAACGGCAGGTGATCATCTCAACTTCCTTTAAGGTCTATTGCACAGACTCTCAACATATCCTCTAGTGTCTGGATGGTCCTTTCACTCTGTCCATCCGTTTGGGGATGGTACGCGGTACTCATATTAACTTGGTCCCGCACATTCCTGAAAGCTCCTCCAAAATCTGGAGTTGAACCTTGGGTCTCGGTCTGAGACAATGGACGCTGGGACTCCATGTCGCGTTACTATTTCCTTAAGGTAAATGTCCACCAGTCTATTGACTGTGTATCTCTCGTTGATAGGAATGAAATGAGCTGACTTTGTCAGTCGGTCTATAATTACCCAAATGGCGTCGTGATTGGCTTTCGTCCTTGGCAAGCCTACAACAAAATCCATCGCTATCTGTTCCCATTTCCATTCGGGAATCTCCAGGGGTCGCAAAAGCCCACTGGGTCTCTGGTGCTCTGCCTTTACTCTTTGGCAAGTCAAACACTTGTTTACCCATTCTGCTACGTCCCTCTTCATGTTGGGCCACCAGTAATATTCCTTCAAATCCCTATACATCTTGGTACTTCCCGGGTGAATGGAATACCTTGAACTATGGCTTTCATCCAAAATCTCATTTTTAAGTTCTTGAACATTCGGAACCCAAATTCGGTAGGAGTACCTCATTATCCCTTTATCATCTTTCTCAGTATGGATCTCCTCTCCAGTCATTGACTCTCTGTCTTCATTCATTATTTTCTCCTGGCATAATCTGATCTTTTCCAATAATTCTGGCTGCATTGAGATCTCAAAAAGCTTTTCAGTTTCGGTTCCGGTTACCTTTATTTCTATTTCCATTTTCTCAAAATCCCTTATCAACTCTTCCGAAGTCGTTATCATTCTGAGTCTTTCCTTTCTACTAAGGGCATCAGCCACCACATTGGCTTTCCCTGGATGATAGAGAATCTCACAATCATAGTCCTTGATTAGTTCTAACCATCTCCTCTGGCGCATGTTGAGCTCTTTCTGCGTAAATATGTACTTGAGGCTCTTATGGTCTGTGAAAATCTCGCACTTCTCTCCATACAAGTAGTGCCTCCAAATTTTTAAAGCAAATACTATTGCCGCGAGCTCAAGGTCATGAGTAGGATATCTAATCTCGTATTCCTTCAGTTGTCTCGATGCATACACGATAACTTTACCGTGCTGCATAAGCACACATCCTAATCCTTTGTGCGACGCGTCACTATATATCACAAAATCTCCTTTTCCATCCGGCAATGCCAATACCGGAGCCATTATCAACCTTTTCTTTAATTCCTGAAAACTGTTCTCGCATTTCTCCGTCCATTCAAACTTCTCTGTCTTACGAGTAAGTCGTGTCAAAGGGGCTGCGATCTTCGCAAAGTCCTGTACAAATCTACGATAGTAGCCGGCCAATCCTATGAAACTCCTCACCTCTGTGGGTGTGGTTGGCCTTTCCCAATTTGAGAGCGCCTCTATCTTGGAGGGGTCGACCAATACTCCTTCTTTATTGATCACATGTCCTAAAAACTGTACTTCATTCCGCCAGAATTCACACTTCGAGAATTTGGCATATAACTGCTCCTCTCTGAGTATTCCTAGAGCTATCCTCAAATGCTCTGCATGTTCTGCCTCAGTCCTTGAGTAGATCAAAATATCATCGATAAAAACTATCACACACTTGTCCAAGTACTTCTTAAATACTCTATTCATTAAATCCATGAAAGCCGCTGGGGCGTTGGTTAGTCCAAAGGACATTACCAAGAACTCATAATGCCCATACCTGGTACGGAACGCTGTCTTGGAAATATCTTCAGGTTTAATCTTTAGTTGGTGATATCCAGTTCTCAGGTCGATCTTGCAAAAATAAACAGCATCCTTTAGCTGGTCGAACAGATCGTCTATTCTAGGTAATGGGTACCTGTTCTTTATGGTTAGCTTATTCAACTCTCGATAGTCTATGCACAACCTCATGCTCCCATCTTTCTTCTTAACAAATAAAACTGGTGCTCCCCACGGAGACACACTGGGTCTTATCATACCCTTATCCAAGAGTTCCTGCAATTGGATAGCTAATTCCTTCATTTCTAACGGGGCTAACCGGTAAGGTGCTTTTGAAACTGGCGCCGTCCCTGGGGCCAACTCAATAGCAAATTCAATCACTCTATCGGGTGGTAATCCCGGAAGGTCTTGGGGGAATACATCTTCAAATTCGTTGACTACTGGAATATCTTGTAAGTTGGGCACCTCCTTCTGCGTGTCCACCACATAGGCTAGGTAGGCCTCACTTCCTTTTCGTAGCATCCTTTTGGCCTGAGCCCTAGTCAAAAATTTCTGCGTCTGCCTCTTTCCTCTAAATATAACTTCTTTCTTCCCGGGGATATTTAACTTAACTTTCTTCCCTTTACAGTCTATCTGAGCATCGTTGCTAGATAGCCAGTCCATCCCCAAAATCACATCAAACTCCCCTAATTTAAAAGGAATCAGATCAACACTGAAAGATTGCTCCCCTATGCCTATCTCACAGGCGGGGTGAATCTGGTTAACAGGAATAATTTCATGATTGGCTATTTCTACTTGTAAGGGTTCTATCAAGGGTTTAGCCTTAAGTCTTAACTTACGCGCAAAGTCCTTTGATATAAAAGATTTAGTTGCTCCCGAATCAAATAAAACATTTGCACTGACTGAATTTAGAGAAAGGGTACCTGCTATCACATCTGAATCTTTCATAGCATCCTGGACTGTCATGTTGAAAGTCCTCGCAGTAGGTGGCTTATTAGAAGCAGCCCTGCTTGCTCCCGAAGCTGCTGGTTTGTTCATTGGGCATTCCTTCTTCCAATGACCCGAGCTTCCACACTGATGACAATTGGTGGTTGGAACGACGGCAGGGGTTGATGATGGGCACTTATTTGAATAGTGGCCCTCCCAACCGCACTTAAAACAGGTTACTGGCCTTTCCTTACACTCCCCAGTGTGATTCCTTCCACATAGGTTACAGGCTGGCAATGGGGGCCGAGACTGGTTGGAATAGGACATTCTTGACTTCTGGCCGCCCTGGCTCACACTCACACTCATTGGTCGCTTAAACCCAGTGTTCCTTCCTGGCAGGGACACTGCTCCTCGATTAAATCTAGTTGGGAAGCTCCTTCCTGCGGAACCTCCACCCGTGCTCATACTTTTCCTCTTTATTCCTTTCTTCTCTCTTTCCTTCTGCATCTGTTCACTTCCGACTTCTACAATCGTTGCCTTTTGCACCAGAGTGGCATAGTCCGTAAGCTCAAGGATTGCCACCCTATTCTGAATCCATGGTTTCAGTCCCTGCTGAAACCTCCTAGCTTTCTTTTCCTCGGTGCTCACAAACTCCGGCACAAACCTTGATAACTCAGTAAATTTCGCTTCGTACTCTGCTACAGACAAGTTATTCTGCTTTAGCTCCAAGAACTTGAGCTCCATCTGGTTTTCCATAAACCTCGGGAAATACTTTCCCAGAAACAACTGACTAAATCTCTCCCAGGTTATTATAGCATCTGTCTCCATGTTTTTCTTGGCCTCCCACCAGTAGTTAGCTTCTCCTTTCAGAAGGTAGGTAGCAAATACAGTTTTCTGTGCCTCATCGATACTCAAAATCTCAAAAGATTTCTCCATTTCCTTTAACCATGCCCTTGCCTCAACTGGGTCGGCTGATCCGTGGAACTCAGGGGGCTTAAGGGACTTAAAAGCCCTGAAAGAGTTTGCCACTGCATTGTTACTTCCTTGAGGGGGTGGGTTGGGTTGACGTTCTAAATTCTGCCTTAGGAGTTGCATAAACTGACCCATGGGATCCATGCCTGGGTTTGGTACTGGTTGCTCAACCTCGGTTTCTCCTTCTTCAGCCTCTATCTCAAATCCCTCAACATCATATGTTTCCTCTTCCTCTTCATACAGGGAGTCATCCTGTTCCACATAATCCTCATCTTCCTCTTCACTATGTTCTTGGTTTCTATTGTCCTGATTATGGCTTCCCTGGTCCTCAGACCCAGGGTTCGCCCTAGTTCCAATCTTTCTTGGCGGCATGATTCTGATAATAATAAAAACAATTATTGGGAAAAATTCAACGTTAGGTCACAATCATATACAACATTGTGCCTTGCACAACTCTTATAATGGGGAGAACGTATATCGCAATTCTATTATTTTAAGAAAGTTCTAATACGAAGTGCAGTAATAATAATAATAAAACAGTGATCGCGTCACTATGGAACTGAACCGAAAGGAAACAAATATATACATAATGCGAGAATACATAGTTTGATCTGGTCAAAAGTACAACAGTGCTACAGTCATCTGTCCCAAAAGTGATACACAAGAGTCTATCTGTCTAGTCAGAAAAAGGGATGCTATATACAAGTCAACTATCCCGGAAAATTGGCTCTTACTAAGGCCTCGGCTAACTAGACAACTAGACTATTCCATCATCAATCCTGAATCACACACCGGAACGGGTCAGCTCCCAAACCCTTTCCATCGCATGACGGAAGATATAGTCAGCCTGCCGCCTGGAGATCCTACCATGCCTGTCCCCCTGGAGAGATCTGAGTCTCGCTCGGGACGTGAGCTCTATCCCCGTAAGCTCCCTCCTCAAGGATCGGGGTATAGAAGCCCTGGTCTCATAAGCTCGGGTACGCCTACCCGCCCTCTCTGCATCCAACTCCCTCCTGGCCTCATCCAGTCGGGCCTCGGCAACAGCCACTCGGGTCCTCAAAACATCCTGAACATATCCATGAGCTAACGAAGACTGCCTGTGGGCAGGGTCAAGAGGTGGTGAATCCGGAGCCGCTGAGGGTGCCTCCTCGGTCTGCCTAGGTTCGGAAGTATGGGTCTCTGAGCTGTCATCATCAGGAATCCAAGATAGTGGTGGAGGGGTAGGGGCTCTGACCACCGGAAGTGTGGGTAAAGGGATACCAGCATACACTACCATAGGTCCTACACGCTCCTCAGCTACTGGGACCTCATCCGGGTCCTCCTCATCTGAAATAGCAATGACCTCCGTCTCTGACTCCTCTAAGGGGTCCTCCTCATCCTCCTCCATCTCAGGCTCCTCCTGATCCTCAACATCTAACAGTGCCTCATCATGCTCACGCTCGAACATCTCAGGGTCCTCCATCTCAGGCGCCTACACATTAAACGAGCTAAGTTACTATCATGATACTTATAAGGGTTCCCGTAAGGGTTTTAGCTGTCAGTACTACTTTAAGTAGTCCGACCATGAACTTGGCAAGAGTTCTTATTATCTTTGTGAGTTTATTATTATATCGTTGCATCATCTCTGAGGTTTATAACGCTTAGCTCTGATACCATTTCTGTAACACCCCCAGATCCGGGGTCGGGGATCCGGGTTGTCACGGTCTTTCTTTCCACAATATCACTTCACTTAATTAATAATAAATAACCTCATACTGTGACCCCACACTAACACACACCACAACCCGTTATAGTCTCAGAGATGAAATTGAAATAAGTACAAGTCTTTGAATCCACAATTTTAAAATTATTACAACCCAAAATGATTACTTGATATTTTACAGTTAATTGCCATTATCTGCCACAAGTTATAATTATACATAATTTGATTCTCAAAAGTAGATGGTCTAAACTACAATGGATCTACCTCTGCAGCTATAGCAGCTACAACATCATCGGGAAGACGTGGGACGCTTCCCACGCGCTTGCGCTGGGTCTGCTGGAGTCTGGCCATCTCTCCTAACTGTTGTTGTGTGATGAAGAAATAAAGCAAGAGTGAGCCTTACAGCTCGCAAGATAATATATATAGTGATAACAATAATATAAGTATCTAAATGGATACTTAATAGCATCTCTATCATATGCAAGATAATTACTTACTAGATATAAGTAAAAACAAGGAATGAAGTTACCAATACTTCACCACACTTATATCATATATAAAGTTACTTGAACTGCCACCGTTCAAAGTATTATAAGTTTTAAGAAAAAAACACCCCATAGATGAGACCACAAGTTAAGACTTGAATAGATTCAATCTTTGAAATATTATTGAATGAAAAAGTTATGAGATACTTTATTTAGTCCCGATATATATATATCCACATATATATATCCCTTTAAACATTTCCTAGAACCTCTGTTATGTAAAGTATGAACAGAGTTTGAAACATCCAATGAATTTTGGAAAGGAAAAGAATTTTGGCATAAACCAGATATCTTGTTGATCAGGCAAAGATACCAATAAGTAACCTTTTCTACTGTAGATGGATGAATTCCTCACCGGTCATCACCCTGGCCGCATTAGGACCTCGCGCTAGACCGTACCCCGGCCCCTCACGCGTTGATGGACTGCCACCCAGCCACTTACACAATAATAGACCGTACCCCGGCCTGTCGCTTATGCCGACTCAATGAGATGGGCTTACTTCCCGAACGTTGGGCAAGTAATCAATTCATTTACCAAATCTGCAACCTCGTTGCGAATATAAAATACACCACAGAGCCGGATTCCCCAGGTTTTGAGCGAGTATTTAAATCCCCTTTAAAAAGGAAGATCTTAAATATAAAAATGAGTTTTGGGATCCGCTCTGACTTTTAAAAATCATTTTGAAGACTCGAAAACACTTTAAAGAGTGTTTGGAGTAAGGCTGATTTAATGAAGTAAATCAGTCCCCAGAATATTTAGAAATGACTGAATATTATTATTTTAAATAATATTCCCATAAAAATAATCTTTATAAAAATAATTGAAGTAGAAGTGTTAAAACTTATACTTGAAATAAACATTAAATAACCAAAGATATACTTATATGAAAGTATTATCTTTATTTGAATAATCGAAAATAAGTTTGATTATTAACACCTTATTCTTTAATAAAATAAAGAATATATTACAACACATAATCGGAGTCATAGATCCTCAAATGAATATTCAAATAATATTCATAATAATATAGAAGAGTCATAAGTCCTCGAATGAATATTCAAATAATATTCATTTAAATAAATAAAAGGAGTCATACGCCTTCGAATAATATTTGAAATAATATTCAATAATAAAATAAAGTTTAAAGTTATCGAATAAACCTTATTCGATTAATAGTTCGGAAAACTATAACCATAAATATATATAAATATATATATATATATATATATATCCATATCCATATATATATGAAATCTACTCGGGATCCTCGACTCCCGGTTTTAGAAAATATTTTCACCTTTGGGTCCCTATACTAAGGGTATAAGCAAGTTACCGCTATCCTCTAGCATAGGTATTATCAAATGAACCGACAGATATATATTTCAAGAATATGAAACATGCATGCATATATACCATATCACATGCTACAATATATCGCAAAAATTTGCTAAATAACCAATAGGCATTTATTGCAAGATCATGCATATACAAATGTATACATCACAACAACAGTGTATCGGATAGAATACTTGCCTGAGCGACTTGGGGGTGAGAAAGGCTCGGGACGAGTCTGATAACCTATAAACAACAAGTAAGTTGGAATTAAACCAAAATCACTTGTAAATCTATGCTTTAACTAACTTAGACTCTAATGCTAGTTTTGCGCTCACCGATTCGCTTAAGTCACTCGGGTACCCTCGGCTCCACCATTTTTAATAATTTAACCTTTACGAGTTTTAAAACGATTCTTTCGCGAATGTCTTACCAACTGCCTAACACACTTACCATAAATGTTTCACACATTAATTAACCCTTATTGGTCTTTAACCTACATTTCAAAGTAAGGCGAGGGAAAAAGTTTCGTTCGCGAAACGCCGTTACTTGAAACGGTCGTTTCTCCTAAACCGTAAATCGGAATCGAACGAACTACATATCAAAACGAAGCTCGTAACAGGAGCTATCTAAACATGGCAGTGGTCACAATCTAGCAGGGGGTTCTCGGGTCCTAATGCTATGCACAAAAACAGTCCAAAGAAAATCGGACGTTACGACGGCTATGTTTACGTGATTTCCAAATTTTAACCCATTCACAAACAACCCAAATCAACCTCAAATCGAACATACAACCATCCTCCATCCTTATCACATCATAACCACCCCAACCAATTCAATTTAATCTTTCATACTTATGCTTAAACTTAACTTTAATCATTCTTAAGTTCTTTTAAATCAAAACCACAATAATTACCATTCCATTCACTACCATACCAAATCTCAAACTCTAAATCATAACAACAAGATACAATATCAACCCACTACTCAAAATCACCTTATAATATATATGAACCTAGGGTTTGGAAATGGTATACCTTCCTTGAAGTGGTGGGTGGAGCTAGGAAGCCTTAAGAAGCTTTGAGAAGCCTTAGGAAAGCTTGGATCTTCAAGAAAAACAAGAAAAAGTTCAAGTTAAAAACTTGAAAACACTATTCATTGTCTCCTTCCTTGATTAAATGAAGAAGTTAGAGAAAGAATTAATGGCTTAAACTCATGATATAGCCATAACTAAGCATAAAGATGATTAGGGAATTTTCTTACCAATTTAGGATGCTTGGATCTTGATTTTTGAAAAATCTATGCCTTTAAAATGTAAAAAGCCGAGAGCTCCTTAGAACAAATGCCTTGGTTGTTTTTGATTTTTGATGAAATGATTTTGCTAGCTTGGTTGGCTTGATTTGTATTTGATTTAGTAAATTACTACCTTGCCCTTGAATTTGTGTGGTCCTTATTCAACCACACCTCCTTCCTTCCCATGTCATGCTTACCTCATCCTCATGATGTCATCCTTCCTTCCTTGTCTTCTTTCTATTGGTTGGATGACATCATTCCCACTAATCCCTTTGATTAACTTCCTAATCGTTTGCCTAATGACCGCTGATCTGTTATACGGTTCGCTTAACTTTCGTTCTCGTTTATCGTTTGAAGGATCATACCCGGGATCTTATTACTTAGGTTCCCTTAACCTTTCTCAATACATTATATTCCTTTTTATGATCCTCTAAAATAATCCTTAAATTTAAATCCTTTTTTTTTATCCTGTTACCTTATACTCAATTCTCTCCGTATCTTGTGGATTTCCGGGAAAAACCAAAGTGTTCGGAATTGGATTCTGACGATATTTACATACACTTATATACTTCATAGAGTACTAATAAAATCCCAGAATATCCATAACAGAACCCCTACATAGTGTGGCGCGAAAAGTTTTCTCATTCAGCTAAAACACTATTCACAAGGGTTACAAAAAGTTGAAAAATTTTGGGGTTATTACAACAAGGCCATAATACCTCTCAGGTTGGCGAGACACTCTCCCTGTCCTATGAATGGGCTGTTCCACAGAAGGTTGTTCAGTCTGAACAGGTGTTTCCACTTGATCCGTAGTAGTTTGTGCTTCTTGAACTTCATCAAGTTCAATTTTGCTCCCACTGTTTCCTTCAAGGATAAACTCCTTTTCCAAGAAGGTAGCATGTCTGGAGACAAACACCCGATGATCGGTGTAAAAGTAATACCCCAAAGTCTCTTTAGGATATCCCACAAAATTATATTTTACGGATCGAGATTCCAGCTTATCTAGGTCAACTTTCTTGATATAAGCTGGACATCCCCAAATCTTAACGTGTTTAAGACTCAGTTTCCTTTCTTTCCATATCTCATATGGTGTTTGAGGAACAGATTTGGAAGGCACCTTATTCATTAAATATGTTGAGGTTTCCAATGCATAACCCCATAGGAATACTGGAAGATTCACATAGCTCATCATGGACCGAACCATGTCTAACAAAGTTCGATTTCTCCTTTCAGATACCTCATTCAACTGTGGAGTATAAGGAGGAGTCCACTGGGAGACTATACCATTTTCTTTGAGATAATCTAGAAACTCTCCATTCAAGTATTTGTTAGTGTAGGTGCCCTAGAGGCAATACATTATTCTTTTAAATCTTTATGTCAGTTGATCATTCAATAAATGTATTTATTATGACCTTAATTACTGCGATATTTTGTTAGCATAATAAATGTCCTTAGAATCATGATACAAATTGTATAGTTTAAGTACATGACTTGAACTTGAGATTATATAATATATCATATTCTTAAAGGTCCCTAGTCGAGTATTATTATATAGGACAATAATAATACATAAATAGACTAGTATGTTGTTTGACAAGATAACCACATCTCATTGGTTATAAGTATGGGGATACCAAAGTCAATACATAGGTACATGTGAGAGTACATGGTACTGGACAGACCCACAGTGAGATTCTTTATGTTTAATAAAGTCATAAGAAAGACTCACAGTGATAATGGTGTAACGATCCTTTGACTTGAAATCGTTATATTTCTATACGAGGATTAATATACTTTGACTACATTAAAAGTTACTTTTAATCGGGTGATGATAAAAGTGGACATCAGGTATATCATGAGTCGTATGAGATATATGAATGATAGATAAAGGATTTAACCCTCCTATAATTAGGAGAGATATTATTGGCCTCTTGATTGAGTGAGATTATAAAAGCATGGTCATGCTCAAATAATGATTTGTCTTGATAATCTACTCATGGATCAAGTAAACCTGGATTAAATGTTGAAGAGGATGACTAAATACATGCCTCGAGTTTAATCTATAATATGTATGGTTATATGGATTATATTACATGAAAAACATTAATCACGAAAGGTTTTATCTAATCACAATTTAATTATTATTTAATTGGGTAACTATGGAGTCCACCTTTAATTGGAGTCCTTGGAGTCCATATATGTTCTGCAAGTAAAATATAGCTTAAAATATTGCAAAACATATTATTTTTCGACAAACATCACTATTCTATCAAAAATCTTGTAGATTGCATAAATTTTACAAGCAGAACATTGCAAAAATATATATTCTACAAAACATGTTTAGTTTGCAGAACATAAATATTCATGTTGCAGAACATATTGTAGAACATACATATTGTACCGTAAATATATGAGATTTGCATGATTTTGTTGAAGTTATGCTATTTGTGTAACATGTTTTGCAAAATAACACGTTTTACAATATATTTTATTTGCAGAACGTAGATGGACTCCGAGGACTCCGATAAAAAGGTGGACTCCATAGAACTCAGCCCCAATGATGTATTACTAGATACCGCTCATTGTTTATAATTTTATTAGAGAATAAAATTATTGCCAATTAAATAATAGCCTATAGGGTCGCACAAATAGAGCACTTAATGGAATAGTTAATTTAAATTATGAATTTAAATTAATTGATGATTATTTGAATTTTATTATAATTAAGTAAGACTTAATTGAGATAATATAAATTCAAATTAAAAGGAATGTTTTTGCCCATAATAATTAAGTATGACTTAGTTATTAATTAAATAATAGAAATTCGTTTTTATTATTTAATCCAATACCTACTAGGGTTGTGCTTTGTTGTTATGGGCCTTTTTAATCAGCCATTATAAATACATAATGATAGGTTAAAGAGGTTTGTACGTTTTTGAGAAAACCCTAGCAGCAAAGAGAGGCAGAGGCAATTCAGATCGTCAAGAAGGAGGCTAGTACATCCATTCCGTAGTCAAGTTCGTGAGACGTTCTTGAAGGTGCTCACGTGGATACCATAGAGGTGTTTCTCCGAGAGGTAGACACAAAGCGTGATAGCTAGGATCTCCGTTGAGTTCGTGAAAGTTAAGCTCTTGAAAGGTATGATTCGTTATCTCCATAATCTGCCCATAATTATACATGGATCCTGTTTTTGGGTTTCGAATTTTTTTGTTTTATTTACGTTTATCCGCTGCGTTTTATGCCTTCGGAACCCAACAATGGCATCAGAGCTACGTGTATAAGGGGCTGATTTGGTTACGTGTTTACTGTATTTTTACAAGTATGCATATGTGATGAGTCTGCCATGATAACAGTTATGTTATATGAGTCTGTCATGATAACAGTTATGTTATATGAATGATATGATGAATCTGTTAATGATCTATATGATGATACTAGTATGTTTAAGATCTGTCATAACTCATATGTATGCGATCTCTTAAAATATGTATACTGATACATGTTTTTGGTAACTGGGATATGGATCGTGTGTATACTGATACATGCTTTTGCAATAATATTCTGATACATGTTTTGCTAGTATTCTGATACTTGATTTTACAAAAATTTCTGCCATCGGGGGGCTCGCTGTCCCCCCCCCCCCGAACCCCCCTAGCGACCTCACCGCGGAGGTCGATCCGCGTGCTTAGGGTTTCGTTTTTAATTTGTGCTTATGACATATGCTTTACTTATTTATTATTCTTGATTGGATCATGATAAGTGATAAATAGTATGTCATCTTTATATGATCTAACACGTTCTTTAATGGTTACTTGAGCATGGTGCATAGTTATGGCCTTAAGACCTTAGTTGTAATGGTTTATTCTTTTGGTTTGTAATAAATACGACTTGCATGTCATTTTCTATTTGTAGTTGTTTTATCTCGAATGTAACTCGAGTTCTTTTGTAAGTTCATTAGTATAATTCTTAATGTAACATCCAAGAAGGACAAGGGAAAGATGAGGCATCCAATGGAAGCCAAGGAGACAATGGAAGCAATAGAGAAGACATATGTAATAGTTATTTTTACACCATAGATTGACCTTGATTTCTTCATTAGCCTGAAAAGATCACTTAGGATTGGGCCATGACTATTGCACGTTTACTTTACGCACTCACTTTTCATATGATGTATAAATAGTATGTGTAGAGTAGAAAATACATGTTTTAATTAGATTAATGATGCATGTATGTATTAGATACATCACCCATGCCATGCCTTTAAACAAGATAAAATCTGTAACGACTCAAGATTTAAAATTAACAAATGATCATGAGATTCTCGTGTTTATGAAACACGGAATAAAATACGGATTTTCTTTATTACTGACATGGGGCAATTTTGTCAACAGCGGGTTCATAGAACTTGTAAGGCTGTGGGTTTTAAGCGAGACCGATGTGACTCCTCCACTACTGGAAATCAAACCATTGGCGAGTATTGATTTGAAGTATTTTATTCAAGCAAAAATTGGGAATCTCTTTATGATGGGATCATGATCGTTCTAAATTAAAAATCCCTAAGTAAAAATATTAAGTTTTAATCAGATGCTTTCTAATGAATGAACACTCATTAAATCCTAGATCGATAAGGGGAAGGGCTGTAAGTGGCAGGGGACTCCTATCTATCATGGTGAAATGCGACGAATAAAAACGGTTATATTCGGACGTTGTATCATTGGGTCTAACTTAACCGAGTCATCATAATAAGGTGAATATAAACGGTTATATTCAAATATTATGAACTTAGAAGCATAGAGTTTGGTTAAAAATCTATTAGATAGATAAGATCAATTGTTGTTCACCAAATTATCCAAGAATTATATATGATATAATTGACAACTGTTGTCTACCTAAATAATCATGTTTTAAGGATACCAGTGGTTGACTTAGAACATGACGAAATATGGATCTTAGCTCACTAGAAAGATTTATGGGATATACTTTCCGAATTAATAGTTAGGGCTATTAATTTGATAAAAAAAATAGTGGGAGATATATTATGAATATATCATAATCATATGAACATAAAATTTTAACTCAGACAACCTAATGTTTATTTTGTGCTTTTATTATTGTAGATACTGAGTAATGGCAAACAACACAAACACACTATCCGTACGTTCAGTCCTTGAGAAGGACAAGCTGACAGGAAGAAACAACTTCCTAGACTGGCAGAGGAATTTGAGGATTGTCCTCAGGCAGGAACGCAAGCTTCATGTCATTGATATTCCTCCTCCAGACCCCCTTCCTGAGGGTGCTATTGCTGATGAACGAGCAGCACGCACAAGGGATGAGAATGATGCAAATGATGTTGCATGTCTTATGTTGGCAACTATGAGTGCTGAGCTTCAAAGACAGCATGTGCATATGGATGCATATACTATCAATGAGCACTTGCAAAGCATGTTTGCAAGCCAAACTCGTCAAGAAAGGTTCAACACGAGTAAGTCACTTTTTAATTGCAAACAAGGGGCGAGTGAACCAGTTGGCCCACATGTTCTGAAGATGATTGGTTACATTGAGTACCTTGAAACTTTGGGTTTCCCGATTGGTCCGGAAACTGGTATTGACCTAATCATGAATTCTTTGAACAACAAATTCACTCAGTTTGTTGTGAACTACAATATGAATGAATTTGACAAAACACCTACTGAATTGTTGCATATGTTGAGAACATATGAGACCAACATGAAGACCACTGAACCTGCTCCCATACCGATGGTGGGAAATAAAGGTAAGGCCAAAGGGAAGGGCAAATGGAAGGGTAAGAAGAAGATTGGATCTGATTCTACACCCAAGCCAAAGTCAGGTCCCAAACAGGCTTTAAAGCCTAAAGGTGGTGTGGCCAAGGGTGAATGTCACTACTGTAAGAAAGATGGTCACTGGAAGAGAAAATGTCCAATTTACTTGGAGGATCTAAAGAAAAAGAAAGCAGTTCAGATTTCTGGATCAGGTATTTATGTTACAGAAGTCAATTTGTCTATTTCTACATCTTGGGTATTTAATACTGGATGTGCTTCTCATATTTGTATAAATGTGCCGGGCCTGCAGAGAAGTAGAACTTTGGCTAAGGGATAAGTGGACCTAAGAGTAGGCAATGGAGCAAAAGTTGCTGCTTTAGCTGTAGGGACTTATTATTTATCTATGCCCTCTGGGCTTGTTTTAGAACTAGAAGACTGTTTTTACGTGCCTGCGATTCGCAGAAACATTATTTATGTTTCTTGTTTGGACAAGAAAGGTTTTTCATTTACAATAAAGAACAACAGTTGCTCTTTTGCTTTGAATGATTTAACCTATGGTGTTGCGCGTTTATTTAATGGTTTATATGTTCGTGATTTAGATAACCCTGTCTGTAATATAGAAAATAAATGACTTAAAATGAATGACTCAAATCAAACATACCTATGGCATTTTCGTCTAGGCCACATAAATGAGAAACGCATATCCAAATTACATAAGGATGGATACTTGGATAAGTTTGATTTTGAATCATACCAAGAATGCGAATCTTGTTTGCTTGGTAAGATGACTAAAGCCCCTTTCACTGGTAAGGGACAAAGGGCCACTAAACGTCTGGAGCTAATACATAGTGATGTATGTGGCCCAATGCGTGTAATGGCTAGAGGAGGCTACTACTACTTCATAACATTTACTGATGATTTCAGTATATATGGATATGTATATCTTATGAAGAACAAATCCGATTCTTTTGAAAAATTTAAAGTATACAAGGTTGAAGTAGAGAAGCAAATTGGCGGAGATGCAAGTATTAAGATCTTACGATCCGATCGTGGGGGTGAATACTTAAGCACCGAATTTAGAGAGTATTTGAAAGAGTGTGGTATTGTATCACAACTCACTCCGCCAGGAACACCTCAATGGAATGGAGTTTCAGAGAGGAGAAATCGCACCTTGTTGGACATGGTGCGATCGATGATGAGTCATGCAGATCTTCCAATTAGTTTCTGGGGTTACGCTCTAGAAACAGCGGCTTTCACACTTAACCGTGTTCCTACTAAGAAGGTTCAAAGACTCCATATGAGATATGGAAGGAGAAATGGTCAGGCATGAACTTTATGAAAGTTTGGGGATGTAAGGCGTTTGTGAAACGTCAAGAATCCGACAAGCTTGGACCTAAATCCGAAGAGTGCATTTTTGTAGGATACCCTAATGAAACAAAGGCGTATTATTTTTATAGTCCTTCTGAGCAGAAAGTGTTTATTGCTCGAGATGATGTCTTCATGGAAAGAGATTTTGTTTCCAAAAGAAACAGTGGGAGAACTATAGATCTCGATGAAGATCGAGAACCGCAAAATAGCATTGAACCTGAAGTGGAACAAGAGCAGAATAATGATAATGCTCAACAAACACAGGTTGTTCGTAGATCTGGTAGATTTCGCCATGAGCCAGAGAGATATGGATTTCTCATGACTCAGTGTGGTGATTTGATGCTCATAGATGAAGATGAGCCTCTCACATACCAAGATGCTATGAACAGTCCAGACTCTAAGAGATGGCTTGAAGCCATGAAATCCGAGATAGATTCCATGTACGAAGACCAAGTATGGACTTTGGTTGATCCACCTGAAGGGGTAAAACCCATAGGGTGCAAATGGGTTTTTAAGAAGAAAAAGGGCATGGATGGAAATGTTCAGACCTATAAAGCTAGGCTGGTTGCAAAAGGTTTCAAACAAATTCATGGTATTGACTATGATAAAACTTTCTCACCAGTGGCTATGGTCAAGTCTATATGGATTTTACTTGCCATTGCAGCATTCCATGATTATGAAATCTGGCAAATGGATGTCAAAATAGCCTTCCTTAATGGAAGCCTTGAAGAGGATGTGTACATGACACAACCTGAGGGTTTTGCCGATCCAGGGACTGAACTTCATCATTTTCAAAAGTCAGGGGACTAAACTGCAATTTTTCCAGCCCTCGCCGGAAAATAGTCGGGGTTCGCCGGAGAACTCGAGGCCTCCTCCCACCACCACAAACTCCAGATTACATCTACAACTTACCAGGAATCTAACCATACTCTTTAATCACACAGACAACCCCTGAATAGGCCAGAAAATAGCTGAGAAGTTCGCCAGTTTTCGGCGAACTCGACGTAAACTTCAAAGGACAACTCCCTTCTCTACAGACCTCGTTGATTTGTGAAACTTGTACGACTGGATTGCAAATTTCACTGAGAACACAACCCACCATACCACAACATCTATCTATCCCGAAATAAGAAACCCCCAAATTTCAATTAAGAACATTCATACGGGTTATAAACCCTAATTTCACAATTCGAAAATCAAACTCAATTTTGAACATGTTATTGAACTCCAAATCAGACGTATAATATATCAAAATCATCAGGAAAACAAGCTCTACAACATGCAATCATCAAATCATACAAACAATCATCCGAACAAAAAATCATATTTTTAGTAAAATTAATTCGAAAATAAATAAAATTATAGAAAATAAACATTGATTTCTGCAGGTGTATGGATCACAAAATCTGATAGAGCTCTTCAAGACCTTCAAATCGGTTACTCGAGCTTTCCAAACAAAGATCAATAACTGTTAGGTCACACACACACTGTAGAGGGGGTGAATACAGTGTATAGTACACTCAAATCGAACTTTAAGAACTTAAATAACAGAAAACAAAATTTATTGAAACAATAAACTTTGTTACAGTATGGAACTGTTACCTCTCAGTGATGAACAAATATCACGAGAGATGCTAGGGTTACAATGAATAATCTTCTCGAATAATGATAATACTTATAGTGTAAACCCGATGTCTGTGTTTATATACTACACAGTTACAAGATAATCGCTAATTGATATGGAATATAATTCTGCTTCCTAAAATATATCAATCAGATATCTTTTCTTCCAAGTATTGCATTCTTTACAGAATTCCTTCTTCATGCATATCTCTTCTTATGTTTATCTTGATCTTCTTTCCTTTAATCAGCTACTGTCCTTATCTGATCGTCCTTCAGCACTTAAGTTCTGATATCTATCTTCTGATGATTATCTCCTGATAACATAAGTACTGATATCCTTAAGTCCTGACTTCCAGTATAAGTACTGATCAACAGTTAAGTACTGATTTATCCTGTTCAAGTAAGATCTGAAAACTAAACATAAAATATATTAGCCATGACATTATCAAATATATCTAACAATCTCCCCCAACTTGTAAATTAGCATAATATACAAGTTTAACAGATATTTGATGATGTCAAAAACATTAAGTACAAATGCATGAGAATTAGACTAGATAACTACAACTTACAGTCCTTAAAGCTTTTACCAATTTCAACTTCTGATAACAACTTCAGTCTGTATAAACATCAGAATTTAAGCAGTTGTAGATCTTCGACTTGGCTTCATCATTTTCTGATCTCTCTGATGTCAGGAGTTGTTCTGAGATAGTTCTTCAACAAACATTTCTCAGCATATCTGAGTTCATCAATCATTCTCCTTTTGACATCTTTAAGCTCTGCAGTATCTTCACAAGTTTGAAAGATTGCAGCTCTGAGATCATTGATCTTTGCTTTTCTCAACTCCTGATCTAGTCTTATGACATAAGCTTTGTCAGACTCCAGATTGAATTCAAGTCCCTTAATACCAAGATATGTTCTGATCTGTGCAGTATTAAGTTTCATATCAACAATATCACCATTGTGATCTCTGTACTTTGGAACATATATGCTGTCAGACTTAACAGAATAAAGCCTTTTCTGTCTCTGAATCTGTTCTTTTAAGTAGTTTGCAGCAATCCCTGTTATTCTGTCATCCACTTGAAGTAAGAAAAGTACATGCTCCAATTCTTCAAAATACTTCAATGGAATGGCATTTTGTCTTATATGATAAACCCTACCATCTGTCATGAAATACAACATGATGTATTCTTTCAAGTAGGTATGGTAAACCATCTGTACAGATTCCAGTTGATTCAATCTCTCAGGAGTTGCTCCAATACCCGGTTCACTCAAGGAAGTTGGATCATTGGTAGTGTTGTGTACTCTTCTTTCATCAACACTTTCCAATCCAGTTTAATCTCTTGCTTCCTTTCCAGTGACTACTCTTGCTTCAAAACCTCTTGCAGTAGTCTTCAAAGATTGAGTCTGTTTTGCTTTAGTGAATCCTGGTAGGAGTGTCTTTGATCTATTTTCTGATATCAAGTTAACTTGAGCTGTGTCAGAGGTTACTTGCTTCTTTTGAATATCAGAACTTACAATTTCTTGACTCTGAACAACTTGAGCCATGTCAGAGGTTGTTTTAAGAACTTTTCTTGAAGTCAGAGCAAGATCATCCTTTTCATCAGTAATTTCTTCTTCCTCAGGAGGTACATAAACCTTGATAGGTTCACCAACCTTTTCTTTACCCTTGGATCTTGGATCTATCTGTGGTTGTGATCTAGCCAATGTTGCTTCAGTATGTGTCCTTTCTTTGATCACAATACCTTTGAGTTTTGGAAGTGGCTTTTTACCAGAAGCTTCAGATTTAGATATTACTTTCTCTGATTTAAGCCTGGATTCTTCTTCCTTTAAACTTTCCAAGTCCATTCCTGGATTTTCTTGAAGAAATAACTGTCTTGACATTTCCTCATCAAGATCTAGAAGTTCATCAGAACTTAACTTTTTACCAGCAGCAGAACTTATTCTTTTCTCAGTATCAGAACTTGTCCTGTGACTAGCTTGTCTTGATGTAAACCTTCTACCTTGACTATGACCGCTACCCATTCCAGAGTATCCTTGGTCATCATTTCCATCATCCTTTCCTTGCAGTGTCTTATTAGTTTTGCATTTGGACTTAATTACCTTCTCCCCCTTTTTGGCATCAGCAGGTAGTAAAAGAGAGATAAGTAATTCCACTGAGGATTGGATTTCAGTAAGTTGCGATTGCTGAGAAGCTTGATTTGTCAGAATTTCATCAATCTGAGCTTGTTGTTTCTCTTGAGTTTTCTCAATATAAGCAATCCTGTCAATGGTAGGTTGGAAAAACTTTTTCTTATCAATTTTCCAAACTTGTTCTTGTTTGATAAAGTTCTCCTGAATCTTGTGTAGCTCTGCATGAGTAGTTGAATGAAGACCTTGTAGATGTTTAGTACTCAATGCAGTAACTCTAAGCTGGGTTTTAAAATCATCAGAATTTAACATTTCATCAGCTTTAGTCAAGTGCTCAGCAAGATGTTTTTCAGTTGGAACACATGAAACTGAGTTCCATTCCTTAGTCCACTCCTGACCTGCAGGAGTTTCACTCCAAGGTACTGGTGCTTCCCCGGTAATAAACTGCTTAACCAATTCAGACTTAGGAAGAGTCTGGTGAGGAGTAAGTCCTGAAGGACCTGCTGCATCAGCATCTACAGTTGGAGCAGCATCACCAGTATCTCCAGCATGTACAGCATCAGAACTTAAAGAATCAGTATCCTCTGATAAAACAACAGTGTGAGTAGAAATAGAGGCTTCAGCATCCTCTAATTGCTGATCTTGTTCTAAGTTCTAATCAACAGCCATATCCTGATGCTCACCTAAAGTCTGATCATCAGTATCTAGATGCAGAGAAGGTGTTGTTGATAACTCTGGAGTTTGAACAGCATCAGTAACAGGTGTTGTGGAAGGATTATTTGCTGTTGGAGCTTCTAAGAGAAATACTTCAGACACAACCAAGTGTTGAACATCAATATCAGCACTTGTGCCTGGATCAACAAGAGACACAGATGGTGAGTTAGCCTTGTCAGATACAGCTTCCTGAGATGGAGTTGATGGAGAAGAAGTGACTGGAGCAAATTCCTTGTCTTGTGAGATCAGAGATTCCTGATCCCCTTCCTTAGCTGCTTCCTCTTCATCATCTGAAACTGGCCTTTGTGCCCTCTGTTTCTTGTACTTCTTTGTTAATTTGGATTCCTTGGGAGTTTCAGGAACTGTCATTCGTCTAAGCCTCTTGAGAAGCCTAGAACCCCCAATTTCAGAATCCTTCTGAGAAATCTCTTTCTCAGCTTCAGTTACAACAGGTTCTCTAGAAGGAACTGGTTCCTCAGAATCAGATTCATCTCTCAATGCAATCCTCCTTCTCTTTTGAGGTGTTTGAGGAACATTCTTTGTCCTCTTTGGTTTGGAAGATGAAGGCTTCACAGTAGGTGCTGAAGATGAAGGTTGAGCAGTCTGTGAAGTGGATAGATAGGATTTGAGATATGTTCTGAGGGTAGGTTGAGTAGAATGAGAGGTAGGTACTGAGGTTGATGGATTTTGGGTGTTTGGAGTTGGTTGGACATCAGAGTAAACAGATCTATAAGTATCAGGATCAGCATTTACTAGGATCTGTTTTACAGACTGAGGAATCTGTAATGGTCTAACCACTTTTTTCTCAGTATCAGCATTTACCAGGTCATTAAAGTATCGTTTTGCAACCTTAAAAGGTGGGGTTTGGGTGCTGACTAAATGAGGTTCATCAGTACAATAAGTGTAAATAAGTTGACAGAATCTAGCAAAATAAACAACATCTCTATCCTCTGTCATCCTATCCCCAATAAAACCAATTAAAGCAGTTGCAAAATCAAAATGAGTTTGATTGATAATTGCATACCCGATGTGCTGACTCATAATTGGGATAGCATCAAAATTCGAACATTTGTTCCCAAAAGCTTTGGTGATGCAATCAAAGAAGAAACTCCATTCTCTTCTGATATTAGCCCGTTTCAACTGTCCAAGTTTCGTCAGACTCTTTTCATATCCCAATTCAGCCATTAACTCCCGAAGGGCTGATTCCTCTGGAATTGAGAAAGTACAATCTTCTGGAAGATGTAAAGCCCTGCGTACTGTACCAGGAGTGACTACAAAGGATGAATCACCCACTTGGAAGATAATACTGGGAGTTCCACGTTTACCACCATCATCAAAAAGTCTAGTCCTCCAAAACCTCAGAACTTGTTGACTTGAAAAGAATTCAGGCTGTGTTAATGCATACCCAACCTCACTATGTGCAAGAAGATCTTGCACAAAGTGCAATTCAGATGGAGCTTCAGTGTGATCAAGAACTGCAGCATAGTTGTTGGGGACAAACTTAGCTCCATCAATGATTAAATCCTTTGGTGCCATGTGAAAAAAAATTGAGATTCAAGTATGCCTGTTAGGTGTTTGATATAATGTCTGTATGAAAAACCAACGTGAGAAATAAAGAGAAAGAGAGTAAAAGTAAGGAGAGAGATAAAATATGAAGAAAATAAAAGATTAAAAAAATCTTCTCTCTGTTGTACTTATACTTCAAAAAAAATGTTACCGTTGGACACCTGTCAGACATGCAGTAATAACGGACAGTTACTGGGCTCGAGAAAACAGGAATCATTACTTACCCATTTGCCTAGTTTGAAGGAAAAACCGTTCCATTTATCAAGAGAAACAGTTTTAATACAAAATTTAAACCGTTATCACTGATTGAATTATTTTTCACTGCATCATTAATATTCTGAAAATAAATCACATGAAAATGACCAAGATAAATTAGATAAGTAAGTGCTGAAAACGAATCAGAACTTAATCTAAAACAAAATTTATATGGTCATCAGAATATCAATCAGGATTTATCAACACAAGATAAAATAACTCAGAGACAAAATCTTGAAGTAAAAACAACTTTCATTAATATATCAAGACAATACATTCATGAAATGGAAATTACATCAATACTTATACAAGATTTTCCCTAAGCTTTTAAACCTAACATCAATAGCCTTAGTCCTAGCTAAGAAGCCTGACAAAGCTGATGATGAAGAAAAACAGGAAGAAGATGAGATTAAATCATTTCTTCTTCTTCATACTCTCGACAAACAGAATGGCGAGTCTGATGATTCGCTCTTGCTGGCGGAGAGCTTTCAGCCTTTCCTCCTCCAATCGCTCCAGATGGCGATGGTAGTCCATATAGAAGAACAGGAGGTGTGTCAGTACCTCCTGTGGGACAGAGTCCCATATCTCCTCAGAAATGGCTGTGACATGCCATTCCTGCTGCCAGTCGGCACAGCTTAGCTCCATATTGAAGTTTTGGTAGTTCAAAAACATGTTGTATTTGACCATTGTGTTTTTGAAAGAAAAAGTATGAAGATAAGTGTGTGAGAAGAATTTGATGGAAAGACTGATGTGAAGTGGCTGTTTATATAGGCAAGAGAATGCCAGGAGATGCAAAGAAATTGAATGCTGACAGGTAGAATTAATTCTACCTCGTCTCCCTAGACTTTGAAAAAGAATAACATTCCTTGGAAAGAGGAAACATGGTTTAAAGCGCACAAGAAACAAGTAACATTGGACTGTTCAGGTACAAATACCATTAACCCTAACCATAGTGACTATTAATCTTCCACTTCAACATATTCTAATTTGAACTGAGACTGTTATCAAATTTTATTCACAGATAAGTCAAGTAAAACATTAGCCTGTAATATCAGAACTTAGACTTATATCAGAACTTAACAGTCATCAGAACATAATTTCTTAACTCGAAAAAGGAATGTCTATCTTAGTAAGTTCTTATACAAGTTCGGAGTTATACTCGTCAGAACTTAATCATCAGAATATGCAACCAGAGCTTGTCCTCAGAATTTGTGCAATAATGACACAATGACTGTTTAGCTAAAATAACATAGACCACCACAGTAATTTTCATCATTCATATGGAGTGATTAGTGTGCGCATTAAGCTAAATAACAGACAAAGAGTAAAGTCTGATTCACTTCAGTACATCTTAGAAATAAGGCATAACTAAAATTTTGCTAAAGAGCTGTCATTGTCCTGAAACCTACTGATGAATGAGTTCATGCTTTAGTCCACCTCAACTGTTTTATGCTAATTTTATGCATCTTTTGAAATTCTATTTTACAGTGGCTTCTCAGTGTAAGTGAGTCACGACTGCTTATCAGAATTTAGGCTATTATCAGAGTATTTCTCCAGTAATCATAGAGTGTGAAAAGTCACCAAGAAAATATTTTGCTTTTCTAATGCATATTTACTTAATACCAGCAATGCACTTGGGTCGTCCCTTCCACATTTTTACTCTAGATCTCAAAGGAGTACCTGATTTTATTCTTTGATCTTTTTGCTTTTTCTTTTGATAAGTGAGGTTTATCAGCACTTAGTACATTCAGCAGTTTTACTAGTATCAGAACTTAACAGATGAGTAGCATTATTCTAATTTGTGACTTAGTAATAAGATATACAAAGTAAACTTAACTAAGCTCAATTATCAGAATTTGCTAGTGTCATAAGATTTCCACTGAAATAATTACTTCTTACATATAATCATTTGTTTATTGAAGACTATAAGGTCAGTATCTAGCACAGTTATCCTCATAGGATTGAATAGTTACTTGAACAGACATATCACTTATCAGAGTTTAGAAACATATATCAGACAACAGTCAGTACTTAAAGACATTTATCAATTAAGCACAGAATACACAATGAGATTAATTCTGTAAATACTGAGCATAAAGTCTGATAACACAGAATAAGACTAAGCAGATTTAGAGAAAGAACCTGAAACCATTCCAAGTTCATTTACCAATCTTGTAAAAGTAGCTTCACACAGTGGTTTTGTGAAGATATCTGCTAGTTGTTGATCTGTGGGAACAAAATGCAATTCCACTGTACCTTCATCCACATGTTCCCTGATGAAGTGGTACCTGATGCTGATGTGCTTTATCATAGAGTGTTGAACTGGATTACCTGTCATAGCAATAGCACTTTGATTATCACAGTAAATAGGGATTTTGAAATATGTTAACCCATAATCCAGTAACTGATTCTTCATCCAAAGAATCTGTGCACAACAGCTTCCTGCAGCAATATACTCTGCTTCTGCAGTTGATGTGGAAATTGACTTTTGTTTCTTGCTGTACCAAGAAACCAATCTGCCTCCAAGAAATTGACAGCTTCCACTTGTGCTTTTCCTGTCAATTTTGCAACCTGCAAAATCTGCATCTGAGTAACCTATTAGTTTAAAATCTGATTCTCTAGGATACCATAATCCCAGAGCAGCTGTTCCTTTAAGATACTTAAAGATTCTTTTTACAGCTGTTAAGTGAGGTTCTCTTGGATCTGCTTGAAATCTTGCACAAAGACAGGTAGCATATATGATATCAGGTCTACTAGCAGTTAGATAGAGTAGAGAGCCAATCATACCTCTATAGTCAGTAATATCTACTGATTTACCAGTATCCTTATCCAGTTTTGTTGCAGTGGCCATTGGAGTGGATGCACTTGAACAATCTTGCATTCCAAATTTCTTCAGCAAGTTTCTGGTGTACTTGGTTTGACAAATAAAAGTGCCTTCCTCATTCTGCTTGACTTGAAGGCCCAGAAAATAGCTAAGTTCCCCCATCATACTCATCTGATATCTTAACTGCATTAGTTTGGAAAACTTCTTGCAAAGTTTATCATTTGTAGATCCAAAAATGAAATCATCAACATAAATCTGGACCAGAAGTAAGTCCTTTCCATGGTTGAGGTAGAACAGTGTTTTGTCTATTGTTCCTCTGTTGAATCCACTTTCTAGAAGAAACTGAGCTAAAGTCTCATACCATACTCGAGGAGCTTGCTTAAGTCCATAAAGTGCTTTATCAAGCCTATAGACATAATCTGGATGTTTGGTATCTACAAAACCTGGAGGTTGTTCAACATATACCTCCTCCTCCAATTCTCCATTGAGAAAAGCACTTTTCACATCCATTTGAAAGACAGTAAACTTTTTGTGAGCAGCATAAGCCAAAAATATCCTTATGGCTTCTAACCTAGCAACTGGTGCAAATGTTTCATCATAATCAATTCCCTCCTGTTGAGAATATCCTTTTGCAACCAGCCTTGCCTTATTCCTTATAATTATGCCATCATTGTCAGTTTTGTTTCTGAATACCCACTTTGTACCAACAACAGATCTATTCTTTGGTCTTGGCACTAGGGTCCAGACTTTGTTTCTTTCAAATTCATTCAACTTTTCCTGCATTGCTTGCACCCAATCAGCATCTTGAAGAGCTTCTTCAACTTTCTTTGGCTCAGTCTGAGAGAGAAAAGAATTGTAGAGACATTCATTTGAAGTACCTGTTCTAGTTCTGACACCTGCATCAGGATTTCCAATTATCAAATCAGGTGTATGTGATTTTGTCCACTTCCTTGCAGATGGAAGGTTTTCTCTAGAACTGGATGCTCCCCCATGATCCATGCTATCTTCATTTTCATTTTCTGATGCTCCCCCTGAAACTATGCTCTCTGAGTTGGAGTCTTCAGTATTTAGATTTTCGGCACTATCAGAACTTGGCTTATCAGAACTTAACGAATCAGAACTTGAAGAGCCAGATGCATGTTCTGATGTTTCTTGAGATGTGGTAGGATCTTGAGTATGCTCCCCCTGCATAGGTGCCTCTTCCCTTGGCGTAGCCACCACAGTTTCAATAACATCAGAGTTTATTCCATCAGAGTTTACAGTATCAGGACTTAGACAGTCAGGATTTTCAGTATCAGAATTTGAGTCTTCATTTTCAAATCTCAGCTGATCATGGTCAATGAAATCTTCAAGACCAGTAATCTTCTTGTCATCAAAAGAGACATTGATAGATTTCATGACTACTTTTGTTCTCAAATTATAGACTCTGAAGGCTTTTATGGAAAGTGGATATCCAACAAAGATTCCTTCATCAGCTTTTAGATCAAACTTTGATAGCTGTTCAGGATGAGTCTTGAGAACAAAACACTTGCATCCAAATACATGAAAGTATTTCAGATTTGGCTTCTTTTTCTTCACCATCTCATATGGAGTTTTTTCATGCTTGTTAATGAGTGTTGCATTTTGAGTAAAACAAGCAGTCTGCACAGCTTCAGCCCAGAAATAGGTTGGAAGCTTTGCTTCTTCAAGCATTGTACGTGCAGCTTCAATGAGAGTTCTATTCTTCCTTTCAACAACTCCATTTTGATGTGGAGTTCCAGGAGCAGAAAATTCCTGCTTTATTCCATGGCTTTTGCAGAACTCTTCCATTATCAAATTCTTGAACTCAGTGCCATTATCACTCCTTAAAACTTTTACAGAATCTTTGACCATTTTATCCAGATGTTTGACATGATCAATCAAGATAGATGCAGTTTCACTTTTTGTGTGCAAGAAATACACCCATGTGTATCTGGTGAACTCATCCACTATGACCAACGCATACTTCTTCTTTGCAATAGACATGACATTTACTGGACCAAATAGATCAACATGTAGTAGATGATAAGGCTCAAGAATTGATGATTCAGTCTTGCTCTTGAATGAAGATTTTCTTTGTTTGGCTTTCTGACAGGAATCACAAAGACCATCAGGAGCAAATACTGACTTTGGCAGTCCTCTCACAAGATTTTTCTTGACCAGTTCATTTATATTGTTGAAATTTTAAATGAGAGAGTTTCTTATGCCAATTCCAGCTTTCTTCAATTGATGCTCTACTCATCAGACAGATTGCAGAACCATCAGTACTTGTTGAAAGCTTAGCTTCATAAATGTTACCACGCCTGTATCCTTTCAGAACAACTTTGCCTTTAGATTTACTCACAATTTCACAGTGTTCTTCAAAGAAATCAACATGATAACCTCTGTCACAGATTTGACTTATACTCAGTAGGTTGTGTTTAAGTCCTGAGACCAGAGCTACTTTTTTAATTATGACATTTCCAAGATTGATATTGCCATATCCCAATGTTTTTCCAATGTTGCCATCTCCATAAGAAACACTTGGGCCAGCTTTCTCCACAAAGTCTGATAGCAGGGCCTTATTTCCAGTCATATGTCCTGAACATCCACTGTCCAGAACTAGAATATTTTTCCTGTTGCCCTGCAATCACAAAGACCACTAATTATTAGTTTTAAGGACCCAGACTTGCTTGGATCCTTTGGCCTTATTAATTTTGTTAACATTTGCAGCGGATTTAGCATCAGAGTTTATGTTAACATTTTTCTTATCAGAACTTACACTATCAGACTTTGAATCAGAATTTACACTAGAAGGAACAATGGAAACTTTCTTCAAAGAAGGTTTTATTTGATAATAATCATAGTACAAACTATGATATTCCTTACAAGTATAAATGGAATGTCATAAACTACCACAATGAAAACAAGGATTTTGTGGTTTGTATCTAACAGACTGACTCTTAACTCCTGACTTTGAAGGTAAGGAGTTAATATTCTTATTCTTCCTGCAAAAATAAGCCAGATGGTTAGAACTTCCACAGTTATGACATGTTTTCCTAGAAGCATCAGGAACAGGTTTATAATTATTGCTTTTATTCACACCTTCCTTTCCATTCCTATTTTTCCTAGGTGATTTTACCTTGTTTGCATTCTTAACATCTTTCAGCTTATGCTTAAGCTGCTTCTTTGTCATTAAGCCTATGTTCACTTCAGCTGTCTTTTCCTGTTTTAGTTTGTCAGAAGTTAATTTCTTTGTAACTTCTGATTTCTCATTTTCAGACTTTACAGTTACAAACTTAACAGGTCTTAACTTTGGCTTTTGCTTATCAACAGGCTTAATTTCTTCAGTTCCTTTATCATTCTTATCTTTTCCATAACCTAAGCCCTCTTTCCAGTTTCCACTACTTAGCAAATTTTGAGTTGTTTTGCCAGAGTTAGTCCAAGTCCTGATAATCTCTCTTTCCTTTTCTAACTCAGTTTTTAGAGATTCATTTATCTTTAGCACTTCATCCCTAACATAAAAAGCATCATCTCTATCCTTCTGAGTTTGATGGAACATGACTAGCTCTTTTTCTAAGAAATCATTTCTTTTCTTAAATGCAAGATTTTCAGAAGTTAATCTTTCACATGTTAAAGTTTGATCTCTATAACTAACAAACATGGTTTTAAGATATCTTCTCAACTCATTAATATCATCAGTATGAAAAGCATAAGTAGTCTGAGGTACCTTTGTTTCAGCAGCTTCAGAACTGCTCTCAGCACTTTCTTTATCAACATTTGCCATCAATGTATAGTTTTCCTCACTTTCAGAGTCTGAGGTGTCTGTCCAGCTTTTCTGCTTTGTGACAAGAGCCTTGCCTTTGTCACCCTTTACCTTCTTACAATTAGGAGATATGTGGCCTTTCTCACCATAGTTATAGCATTTAACATTGGTGTAATCTCCTCTGTCAGACTTTCCTCCTCTGCCTTCAGATCTTCTGAAATTCTTCTTATCAGAACTTATGCCTTTCCTGGAAAACTTCTTTCCCTTCCTGAACTTCCTGTATGCAATCTTTGTGATTCCTTTCACCATAAGAGCACACAGCTTCATCATCTCCTCATCAGCATCAGTCTCAGGCAAGCTTTCAGAATCTGAGTCATCATCACTCTCAGAACTTGATGACTCAGTATCAGACTTTATGAAAAGAGCTTTACCCTTGTCTTTCTTTGAGGAAGCTGCTTTGGGGAATTCTTCTTCAGCCTTAAGAGCAACTGTCCTTGACTTTCCTCCTTTCCTCTTGCTTCTTTGTTCCATCTCCAGCTCATGAGTCTTGAGCATTCCATAGATTTCGTCAAGAGTTGTTTCATCAAGATTGTAGTTGTCTCTTATTGTCGTTGCCTTCAAATCCCAGCATTCAGGAAGAGCTAACAGGAACTTAAGGTTTGAATCTTCAAGATCATACTCTTTATCAACCAATGACAAATCATTCAAAAGTTTGACAAATCTATCATATAAATCATTTAATGACTCATTAGTCTTTAAGTCAAAGTGTTCATACTCTTGAGTGAGTATTGTCTTCCTGTTCTTCTTAATTGTGTCAGTTCCCTGACACCTTGTTTCCAGAGCATCCCATATCTCCTTAGCAGTCTTGCAGTTGATTACCCTGTTTGACATTACATTATCAATGGCACTATGCAGTAAGTGTCGTACCTTAGCATCCTTAGCAATTGATGCTATGTCTTCAGCAGTATAATCATTCTTCTCCTTTGGTACGGTCTTTGCTGCTTCACTGCAACTGCAACAGCGAGCTTGGTTGGTTTGTGAGGGCCTTCCTTGATTCTATCAAGGTATTCTGGATCTGTTGCTTCCAGGAACATGGTCATCTTTACCTTCCATATGGGATATTCAGATGGTCTCAGTATGGGAACTCTGATGGTCTCATACCGACTCTGAATTTGTGTCTTTGGTGGTTCCTCAGTTTTGGTAGGCTTAGTTGGAGTTTCTGTGTCCGACATGATTGTGTTTGGATCTTTAACTGTATGTGTGTTAACAGATAGGCTCTGATACCACTTGTTAGGTCACACACACACTGTAGAGGGGGTGAATACAGTGTATAGTACACTCAAATCGAACTTTAAGAACTTAAATAACAGAAAACAAACTTTATTGAAACAATAAACTTTGTTACAGTATGGAACTGTTACCTCTCAGTGATGAATAAATATCACGAGAGCTGCTAGGGTTACAATGAATAATCTTCTCGAATAATGATAACACTTATAGTGTAAACCCTATGTCTGTGTTTATATACTACACAGTTACAAGATAATCGTTAATTGATATGGAATATAATTCTGCTTCCTAAAATATATCAATCATATATCTTTTCTTCCAAGTATTCCATTCTTTACAGAATTCCTTCTTCATGCATATCTCTTCTTATGTTTATCTTGATCTTCTTTCCTTCAATCAGCTACTGTCCTTATCTGATCGTCCTTCAGCACTTAAGTTCTGATATCTATCTTCTGATGATTATCTCCTGATAACATAAGTACTGATATCCTTAAGTCCTGACTTCCAGTATAAGTACTGATCAACAGTTAAGTACTGATTTATCCTGTTCAAGTAAGATCTGAAAGCTAAACATAAAACATATTAGCCATGACATTATCAAATATATCTAATAATAACACCTCCATAAGTTGGTTTGATTCTTGGAAGATTATATGAATATAGGGTTTTTCTCTGGAAAATTATATAATTATCTGTCTGCAAATGATATTGATACGAAATAAAATACGGGAAAAGGCTATTTATAATTACGGAAAATTAGTATCTCGTTGGATCATTCCGGATATAAAATGATACGTTTATTTATAAAATCTGATCCAACCGGTATCGGTTTTCGGGACAGTTATCCAAATCAGTACAATTTGTACTGCGGTCTTGGTCTCAGCGCCTGGTTACACGTACTACGAGGTGATAATTGTGATAGTTTAATAAAAAGCTCCCGTTTATCGAAAATACGAGTTTTATTGATTTACCAAAATGAATATTATATCGAAAATGTTGCGCCGGGACCCGCGCAGGACAAACCGTACGCCGGATCGAAAAAGTCGAAACATGGAATATGCTCGGAATATTACAATTAGGTTAGGAAGGAGTTCTCGGAAGAGTTTCGGGTTCCAAAAATGTAACAACGGATGACGTCGGTTGGTTCCCGTTTTTATAAAATAGATTTTAAATACCCGGAAAAAGATTTTATAAATTTCATATAATCCTTATAAATCCATAAATCAACATAAAAATAATTAGGAAGATATGACAATAGTCTATATTTTATTTTGGAAATATAAAAATTAAAATACTCAATTAATAATATTTTTAAACATCCAAACACATTTAACACTTAACAATTAATTCACAGAATGGATACTGAACACATATATTAATTATTTATTAATAAAATAATTACACGATATATCCCGGATATTACATCTAGTATGCTCCGGAGTGATAGTGCAAAAGACATTGCGAATATAGTAAATCTGTAAATGATAAACACATAACAACACTTAGCAAATATTCAATTTCATTTCAAAACACTATATGAATGGGGTCTTTATTCTTAAGTGTCTCCCACTAGTTTATCTAATTTTTCAACCCCCTAAGTGAAAATTAAGCATTCATAATGCTAGCGGGAATAGGGATCCTACATTCCATCACACAACCTCGGCTGTGGCACGAAACGTCATGTGATGTTCAATAGGCAGACAACTCTTGTCAATTACATCTTATGTTATTCCCTGATATAAGTTTAGCCTCTTAAATAATTGAGTCACGGCTGGGGCACGACAAACTCAATATTCTAAGTCAAGTTTAACCCAACATTTCGTACAATTGAATCAGTCTCCAACGGCCCACGGCTGTGGCACGTACCGACCTTTAGATTCTAATTCAATGTACACATCTCTATGTAATAGACAAGTATTTCTTATTTCGAAATCAAAGACCTCGGCTGTAGCACGAAACGGAAATGATTCAAAAATAAGAACTACTTTCTACCATGTTGGAAGGTTTTGACCGACACAAGCCCGTTGTGTCATTGGCCAATTACTACTTGATATTATTTAATTTTAGAGGGATTATATTACGTTACAATCATAATCATATTATAAAGAGATTCTTCCTTTTAAATTAAATATTTCAAATCAATAATCGATAATCAGATGATTCCCAGATCGGGTGGAGCATTGTCAAGAGGCGTCACTTAATAACCCTTTCTTACAGATAGAAATCTGTTGTTGACAGAATCATCCTTTCTCTCAATATTGAAAATTCATATTCAATTACGTGTTTCATAAACACAAGAATCTCATGATTGTATTCATAATATTATTTTTAAGGCAAGAAACGATTCATATTCTAGATTTTCTAGAGCACGCCTTATATTGATTTAAGTTCACCTAAATCTATCATCGCATGGTAAACATAAGCATATATCTCATATATAAAATTAAATAAACAAGTAAATGTAAAGTGCAATAAAGTAAATGTGTTTGGTTATGGCCCCATCCTATGTGATCTTTATCAAGCTCATGATAAAGATCAAGGTCAATCTAATATGGTGATGGAAATAAATACAACTATTTATTACATAAGTTTTCTTCTTTGTTTAGACTTCTTGTATGCCTCGTCTTCTTCTTTGTATCACCTCCATTGGATAGCCTTCTTGAGTCTTCAATTATATTACATGATTGAAAGTAAAACTAATCTAATGAACTTGCAAGAATAACTCGAGTTATATTCGAGATTTATGATTACAAAGATTGACGACATGCAAGTCGTATTTAAAACCAAAACCAAAACCATTACACTAAGGTCGAAATGCCATAACCATCCATCATGCTCATACAATACATAAAAGCATGTTAAAACACATAATCTGATCTTAACATATCATATTATCCATGATCTAATCATTAAAAAAAAATATGACAAAAATCAGAATCATAATCAGAAAAACATGAATCACTATTTACGGGCAGTAAATGACGTCAAACGCCTTACATACGAGTCGTTGATAGATTTAGCTATCAGTTTTGTTCAGACGCTCGTTTACCTATGGAATAGGGTATTCGTTTGCGTAAATCGGACACCAGACCCAGATTTCAGCAAATCTGCAGCAGCCAATTCAGAATTCGTATCTAATATGATTCTCATAATTAGAACAAACATAAATCATGTATATATCAGTATATATACAGATTACATAATCATCTTATGATTATACAACTCACATTAATATCATATATTCAAAACCATGCATATATAAGCATATTATATCAACATCAAATCATGGCGAATCACGTACATGCTCATATATCGAAAACAGTTAAACACATAAACGAATTAAAAACTTTTCGCAAGTAGCTCTGATGCCATTGAAGGGTTTTTAGCACATAAACGCAACGAAAACGTAAATTTAAATCTTAAAAAATCGAAACCCTCCGCAGGATCCATGCGAAAAATAATATTTAATTCGTAGTTCAGTATGTTTATCTTAAGAAGCTTTACATTAATGGAAAGATGGAGGTCTTTAATAGCGATCCAAGAACCACGAGCGGAGATCCTTATCAGCTGCTCCTCAAGTGTGAAGCACTCCACCGGTATCCACCAAGAAAAATGATGTAATGGAGAAGGAGGAGGTGGAGAGGATTAGGGTTTTGTAAAATTTTTAGGTTGAGGCAAAAATAGGGTTTATAATAGTATATTTATAGGCAAAATTTTCAGCTGAAAATTTTCCCATAAAATATTATTATTATTAACCCTTTATTATTCTCATTAATAATTAAAACACCTTTTAATTATTAATCCTTTTTCTAAACACTTTAGAAATAATTCTCTCTCTTGATTTAATTTCCAAAAATTAAATTCTTAATTAATAATATTAAGAACCTTTTCTTAATTAATTTATAATCAATTAAATCTCATTTAATCAATTATTAAATTTTCCAATTAATTATTTATTTCATAAATAAATAATTATCAGCCATTATTAATTAATTCCTCCACCATTAAATCATTCTCTTTTATGGTGTGACCCTGTAGGTTCAATATTAAGCCGGTAGTAGAAATAAATAATAATAAAACTATTTTATCATTATTTATATAAATTCTCTAATTCATTAAATATGATTAATTAATTAATCATATTTATTCTACATCGTGTGTGATACTTCTTAGCATATCGCGATTATCCGGATAATACGAATTCACTGCTTAGAATACCAAGAACCTATTCAGTGAGTAGTTACCGTACAATTAATTCCTTCTACCCTGCAATGTCACGATTAAATATAAGGCATGGAACTTATGTCAAGCCTATCTTATTTAATCACTTGCTTTCTCATTCACTATGCTTAGTTCTATTTAATGTAAATTAGAAACTCCTTTCTAATTTATTCACTCCGGCCAGAGATTCCTGAACTAACATAAGTGGATCAGCATTGAACATTCTCTTCCTTCACTGGAAGTGGTAGATCCTTTATTGATCATACATATCTTCGTGTACAAATTCCTATACCCAGTAGAGCCCTTATAATTGTCCCTTGAGACTAAGAACTAAACCAAAGCATAGTTCAGTGTACACAAGATGACTATGATGACCTCAAGTCTAAGGATACTTGTACAACTATCACTATATGAACAACTGCTGACACGTGAGTGAACTCCATCAGTTGTTCAGCTGTTTGAGTCATGTTCAGTGAACTTATTCTATAATAAGCACCTACATACTAGCTATAGTGTCACCACACAAATGTCTATGAGAACAGACATCCTTCATAATGAAGCAAGCATAGTATGTACCGATCTTTGCGGATTATTAATTACCAGTTAGTAATCCTACGACCAGGAACTATTTAAGTTAAGAGTTATCATCTTTTAGGTCTCATTATTATGATCTCATCACAATCCATAAAAAGCTTTACTCTAAACTGTGGTATATCTTATTTAAATATTTAAATAGATAGAGCCCACAATAAAAACAAAACAAGTCTTTTATTAATATCAATGAAATCAAAACAGATTACATAAAAGTTATTCCTAAATCCTCATACATGATTGGACTTAGGACATATCTCTTTCAGTATGAAGGATCTTTTGAGGTAGTTTGCAAAGTAGGAACGGTGTCATATAAGGTGCAATTACCTCCCCATATAAAGATTCATCCGGTCTTTCACGTGAGCATGCTAAAGCCTTATCATGAGAACATGGAAGACCCCTTAAGGAATGACTCATCTCGAGCACCTTCACTGATGACAAAGTCGTTTGAGCGAGAAGTAGACGAGGTGCTAGCCGATCAAATGAATCGGCATCGAGGCATACCACCAAGTACTCAATACTTGGTTAAATGGAAAACACTACCCACAAGTGAGGCTACATAGGAGAATGAACAAGACTTATGGCAGTTCAAGAGACAAATTCTAGATTATCACACGTCGACGAGGGAGTCTTCGAATTAAGTGGGGGAGAGTGTCACGTACCGCTTAATTTGGACATGTCCATGCCATTTTTCATAGCGAAACTTTTTAGAGTAATCTAGAATATATAGTAATCTCTTTTAAATAAAGAAAGCTCTAGAATCATGTAGAATGTACTTAGAAAATATCTTAGATAGATATTTTAGATGGAAAACCTTAGAACCTTCTTTAGTGGAGAAATATTGTAAAAGGTTATAGAATCATCCTTAGAGTAGTATTAATAGAGGAGGTCCCCTCATTCCGAGAATCATCCAAGAAGTTGTAAAATCTTTCATTTATAAACACTTGTACTCTTAGTAATAAAAGTTCCACTCTTTCTCTAAGTGTTCTTGTGTGGGTTCACTTAGTTAGATAGAAAAGCTTACTTAGTAGTTCTCAAGGAGATACAAGAGTTAAGTGCCGGCGTGGTTGAACTAAGGGAGTTTTAAGTCCGTGACAACTAGCTAGCATATATAAATGGCTAGACTATAAAGTTTACATGATTTGCCTACTGATGGCAGCGCTGCTATTGGCACATTCGGGATCATTATGATGTTTCTGATGATTGTTGTGACAAGTCAAAATTATCCATTATTTTATTTGATTGCAGCGACTGTGATGATAGTGACGATAAGGGCAACAAAGTTGGCGACTCCTGTGAGACAGGTGCCGCCAGGCCCAATACTGCAGGTGCCATTATTACAAGTGTTGGCGTAGTTAGCGGTGCTACATGTGCCACCGCCATCATCATGTCTTTAGATGATTAGTATAAGATCTTTTTGGATTTCCTTTAAGGTTTAAGGTTTTAGATGTGTTGGTTATTTATAAGTTTATCATACATATATTTGATCAATTTACATTTGAGGCCCAAAAGTGTTAGGAGAGGAGGTTGTTGGGTGTTCCTGTGGATGTATATTTTGACAAGTTTGTATGTGAAGTGAAAAATGTTAAATAAGGCCAGAAAAATCTACACGGATTCCTTGGCTTAGGGCAAATCCAACAGTGATCCAAAAATCCAAATTTGGGGCAGATTACCCCAAATTCCATTCCAACAGCGATCTAAATGGTGATCCAAATTTAGATCACTGCTATTCACTGATCCAAATTTGAATCACTTGATTTAATATAAAATAATGGTTTTATTATTTGTAGTTTATGAGATTTTAAATTAATTTTTGATTTTTTAATTATATAATTAATAACATAATATAATTAATAGTTAACAAAATTTATTTTTAACATAAAATTTAAAATAATGAGAAAATATAATTTCATTAAAATTTAAATAGAAGTACAATATGATAATTGAAGACGAACGTGATTTAAGTACTCCAATTGAATAGTCAGAAGTGCCGGATCCAGAAGTAAAGACTATTTCAATCGATGAAAATACTCGATTTCAAGAATTCCTGAACCGTCATAGAAAAAATAAAAAATAAAGAGGCACATATTTCACTTAGAGCAAGTCCAATACTAGATGTAAAATAGCTATAGTTATTGCTATAATTTAGCATCAAATAGTGCATTTTGGTTCTAAAATAAAACTTGTTCTCCAATGCTAGTTGCATAAGTAGTTTCAAATTTTTAAAAATCTTTTAACTTCTACTTAATTTAATATTATTTTGATACTTTACGATGTACAACACAATAATTATTTAACTTTTTCCCTCTATTTGTAGTAATAAATAATGTGGTAAGGATGCATATATGCATCATTGGTTTCAAATATAGAACCAAGGATGCATATATGCATAATTTAAGTATGACACATCTTTGAAGTTGAGTTTTTTTTGCATTTGTTGCTATAATATAGCAATAACACCAAATATAGCATTGTATTGGACTTGCTCCAGATGCATTAATTGAGTATTTGTGGGAATATACTAATTCCGAAAATTAGTGTGTATCAAATATATTTTGTATATTAATTATTGCAATAAATGTGTTTTTCATGAATTAGACGCACAATATTAATATTTTTATGTGTATTATATTTTTTTGATTTAATTAATTTATGAAATGTTATATAATTTGTTAATAATAATTAAAAGATAAATTTAAGATTAAATTGCTTAATATGATATTTATATATTATTATATGTAAAAAGTAATTTGGATCACACTGTTAAAGTTGCTCAGAAATTTGGATGAATATTTGAATCAGATATAAATTTAAATTTTTGGATCACTTCCTTGCCATACTTCTGTCCGAGTACTAAGCAGAATCTTGATAATACAAGCTCGGTTCAATAGATTTTCTAAAGATTCGTATTCACAAATATAATAATCTCAACTCAGAGACGCTTAAAAGCATGTAAAAAACCAACATCTATTTATCTATATATTTATCTATCTATTACTACTATCTATTTATATATTACTATTACGTAAAAAACAAAATATTAAGTTTTTGATAAAATACCTATATTTTGGTACACTTTAAATTCATCGGATTACACTTATATACTCCCTTCATCCCAACCATTTCTTTATAATTTTCTTTTTGGGATATCCCATCCAATTCTTTACATTTCAAAACTTATCAAAAATATTTAATGGATCCCACCACTTTCTCACTTTTCCTTCTCTTTCACACTACTTTTACTCCACTATCTCCTTTTTATATATTAAAAATCAATGGATCCCACCACTTCACCCAATTTTTTTCTCTTTTTCACTACTTTATACATATTTTTTAACCTCACTGCCCAAACTAAATGTAAAGAATTGGTTGGTACGGGGGAGTATCATATTCTTATAATCTAATAGATAATAAAAATAATAAATCTAATATATTTCTTAATATCGATCCAGGTAACGGCGTGATATTAGATACTGTAAACACTAAATATACAGGTAATCTTTGTAAATATATACTGTTATAGTCTATAAACAAAAGCTAAATATTTAAATCCCGCTTTGTTGATCAAGTTTCATTGTTTTAACCCTCTGTGCGAGTCTTCTAGCTCTCTTATACCTAAGAAGGTTCCCGTATCTCCTTTTTTCCGTATCTCCTTTTTTTTAATTATAATATAGGGTATATAGATGTGTTCCGGACCTCCTCATCTTCTTCACCTTTGATACACTTTATATAATTGTTCTACATAATTATGCTTATTATTAATTTTTTTTTTTAATTTAGCTTTTTTTTAATCATTCTATTAATCATATTATCCATATTTATCCATCTATAATATATTATATTATATTAGATAAAATATTTAAAATTTGATATTCAATATCTGAAATTATTTAATTGTTTTTACTTTATAAATATTCTAATTTAAACTAGATTAAAGTTGTTAAAGAAGTCTACTTCTAATTATAATAAAAGAAAGATCTAATAATTAACTTTTTCAAACACCACAATACCACAAGGAGGAATGGACCTAACACCTAGCAAATTATTCTCATACATATCAAGAAAGTAAAATTCCTCTTACATTCAAAATTTGGTTGATCCGGTTTTTTTTATTTATATAGTTACTCTTATTTATTGATTTTTTTAATTTATATAGTTACTCTTATTTATTGATTTCATTATTTTACTTAGATTTACCTTACTTAACCAGTATATAAATCAATTTCATTTTTTAATAAGACATTTCACATTTTTTATTTTCTCTCACTATAATATCTTATTTACCAAAAATATTATTGGTAATTTTATTTAAGAAATGCGATTCTTCATTAATTTACATAATTACCGTAATTTTAATTAGTATATAGACCAATTAAATTTTTAAGTAAAGCACAATTTTTTTATTATTTCCAACTAAAACACATTTTTACACCTATCAAATTATTTTCATTTATTTATTTCAGTTTTTTTACTTAGATTTACCTTACTTAATCATTATATAATCAATTTTCTTTTTTAATAAGACACATCGCATTTCTTATTTTATCCCACTATAATATCTCAATTTCCAAAAGTAATATTTTTGGCAAATTTATTTAAGAAATACGATTCTTTGTTAATTTACATAATTACAGTAATTTTAATGATTTAATGATTTTACTTTATTTTATTTTATTAAAAAAAATGAAAGTTTGGTTGTAAGTCGGTGTGGCCGCCCGCCGTAATTGCACTAATTTTTGAAATACAACAGTCTCATAAATTGATTAATATTCATAAAAAAATATTTAATATAAATAGAATTATAATATGTCTAAAGGTCTTGGTTTAAACAAAATGTCGGGCTGAGCTAAATAAAATTATATTATTGATACAGTCTTATATAAGAAAACTACACACAGTTAGCCGAATCTGGATCTGCAATCTTAGACTAAAAAAGTAATGAATACTAATAAAAATTTGAAAAAAAATTAGTTAGGTCGATATAATGTCATCAGTTAAAAATAAAATATATTTTTTTAAAATAAATTTGTTTAGTCGATATAATGTTATCAGGCTAATACGCAATTATATATAATATCCATTATATTTAAACGAAAACAATATTCACCTTGGATAAAAAAAATTAAATAAAAAACTATAAATAATTAGTTGGATTTGGTTGATATAACGAGTCCGATGCTAAAATCAAGATTTGCTAACTCATGACTCATGCTTGAATAAAATAATAAATGCTATCGATCTGGCTAAAAAAAATATTTTATTGAACCGAGTTAAAACAAAAATAAAATTTGAAACGTAATACGTTGGTCTATATAATGTCATTAGGCTAAAATATAATATATTATCTATTCATTTCACAATAAAATGACATTCACCCAGAGTTAAAATAAAATTAAAAATAAACTAAACATAATTAGCCCGTTGATATAACGGGCATGAGGATAAAATAAAATATTTTATATTATTGAACTAAGTATAATTATTATATTATTTACTTGTGTTAAAATAAAATTAAAGTCTAATTCTTTGGTAAGTTTAATGTAGGTTTTGAAGTTTGGGATAACATGGATTTGACCGTAAAAGCCGAAATTTTTAAAGTTTGATGATAGATTTGTGTGTACAATGTTTGGCTTTATATGATTATAGGTTTTTTCTAATTTCTATAATATTCATACTATTTAAAAAATTCACGAAAATAGAGATGATTCCTTGTGTCTATATAATTGCGTCGAACTAAAATAAATCAATATATGATATTCATCCAGAATAAAAAAATTATACAATTGATTGATAAAAAACCAAAATAAAAATAAAAAAAAATTGAACCTTCTAAAATAAAACTATATGTACTTTTATGCGGGTTAACATAATTTTTTTATCACTGATACAAATTTTTTTTAAAAATTGATCGGACCTTGAACAAATTAAAATAAAATAAATATGAATATAATTAGTTCAATTTGGTTGATATACCAAACTAAAAATAATTCGTATATTATCGATATGATATAAAATTTACCTTTTTATTAAAATATAATTATCTTCATATTATGAACTCCATTGCTGATCATATTGAAGGCTTAAAATGTATTTACATAATTGAAGCTATACAAGAAAAGAGAAATCATATATAACTAACTAACTTTCTAATTCCAATTATATTAATACCAACAATTTTATTTAATTCCAATTATATTAATACCAACAATTTTATTTACAATTAAGATGTGGTCGGTGGGAATCGAACTCAAGTTATTTCATTCAACTATACAACCTCTTACCCCTACACCATATTGTCACATGTGCTTTTTATCATACACATAATATGTAAGTGTGCTAAATGAATATTTTATTTAACTTTAAAGATACTTACTTGAATTCCGCAAAAAAAGATAGTTAGCTGAAAATTTGTATAATTAATTTTAAAAAATTGAATTCCAAATATAAAATTAGGCATAGTACATAAATGGATTATTATATTATTTATTAATCATATATTTTTAACATATTTTTAATTATAAAAAGGTAATTAAAATGTACATACATAATTTTTTTAAAAATATTGAATATAGAATCGCTTATATATAAATAATCTATATTCCTATGACATATTTAGATAAGTTCGAATTATAATGAGTCAATGCATTTTAGAACGTGGCCCATTGTTCAAAAAATACTCGAAATTTGACTACATGACCCGACCGAAAAACATCGTCACATTCTACGTTTAATAAATTTAAATTACAAGCTCGGCGAGAATATCTTACCAATAATGTTAAAATTTTTAAAAATTATTATGTTAGTATAAATTAATGTGTTTGAGGTCTTTATAGGATCAAGTCAATTGATTATTTATATTAAAATTATCAACTTCACTGGTAACGCATTGTTATTTTTGGGATTTGTCCCAATTTTAAGAATATTTGAAATTTGAAATGAGATCTCACTAGATTTGTTAAAACTACGATTATATATTAAATTGATTTATTTTTTATTTTTTACTTTAAAAAAACTAACTTATTAAAAAGAATTCTTTTAGATTAACAATATTTATTGATCAAGATAATATTGTACAAATATTTTGAATTATTTTAATATTTTGAATTTTTCAGATAAAAGTTATATATATACTATATTGTAGCATTTGATTCAATGCATTTTATATTATTTAAGGAAAAAAACATATATTGTTCAATAATTTGAAGGAATTAACTAGTTCAACTGATATTTATAAAACTTTATCGAACTGAAATTTTTTAATTTTAGAAGAATAGTATAAAATATTATCAAATTATTATATGAAAAAAAATATTAGAGTCATAATGAAAGAAACTTAAAAACGGTTTAAATAACAATATAAATACAATTTTTCTTTCGAATTCTTGAAAAAAAAATCATGAATATCAATAATAAGTCTTAAAAATATATAATTCATTTTTATGTTACAACAATGATTGATACCCGGTTGCGTAAAAAATAGATATAGATTGTTTGTAAGTGATAATATGAATACCATATATATATTATAGCAATTTATTTCTTATATAATTTTAATTTTTGAATAAATAAATGCATGTTATTTAAGTAATCAATTATCTCACTAGATGTTAATAATGATTATAGATGTACATAAATCAGATATTTAGCATATAAATAATTGAAACCATCATAATTTACTAAGAGATGTAACATACAATAATTTATATGCTAACCACACATATAACTTAATCTTATTTTGTTAACAACAGTATAAATAAAAAACTAACATTTTCCCGTACATACATACGTTGAATTTCAAATATTAACAATAATGTAAATTTTACATTATTGTATATTATGATTGCAAGTCATTCTGACTTCAGTAATGCATTTTTTATCTTTTTAAATTGAGTAAGTTAATTGTAAGTTAGTAGTTAACTCAGTAATAATATAGAGCAGTACACATAGTTTATTTAAATAAAATTCAAGATTTTGGTCAACTCTGTATTCAAAATATATGTTAATTTGTAGCTTTTTATTTTTAAAGATACTAACGACATTCTACAGATTAAGTTTAATCGTTTCGTTTTAAACGTACACTTACTATCCTGTTTATATTCATTCATTAAATATAAAATAACGGGTAAGAAAAATATAATATAATAATAGTTGAGGGGATATTCATTCCTAAAAGTGAGGAAGTATTCGAAACTCCTAATGTTATAGAGGGGGACATGGAGCTTGTTGGAGAGAAATTTTATCTCCAGTT
The DNA here is from genome assembly GCF_009905375.1 of Apium graveolens. Taxonomy (NCBI): domain Eukaryota; kingdom Viridiplantae; phylum Streptophyta; class Magnoliopsida; order Apiales; family Apiaceae; genus Apium; species Apium graveolens. The sequence goes on from NC_133651.1 coordinate 32,439,808, forward strand.
CTTCAAAATTTGACTCAAGAGTCTATATACACATATTGTTGGAGTTGCTTCACAAACATTATAATTGCATGATGTATAAAAAAAATTCTAGAAAATGAGCACGGGTTATTATGCTATTCTAGCTAGTTAATCAACTTCATCTTTGTTTCTCGTGTATATTACTTGTTGTCTCGTGAACTTCACGGGTTATTATGCTATTCTAGCTAGTTAATCAACTTCATCTTTGTTTCTCGTGTATATTACTTGTTGTCTCGTGAACTTCAAGTTTCTCGGAGAAGGATGCTAGATTGCTAATCTATATATTCTTTATTAATAAACGAAACCATGTATAATTTGGTGCTAAAAGTACCAAATACCAAATTTTGGTAGTTAGCTGACATAAGTTGACTTCTAATCTCTATAAACATTATTTTTAACACAGATCGACTTCCATTCTTTGTAAATCTTATTTTCTTTGCAAACAACTAAGTAAATTACTAACACGGATTGACTTATATTCTCTGTAAACTTTATTTATTTATAAATTATATCAAAAAAATTATTAGGTTATGTTAAATTAAGTAAAATAACATATATTTACTTTTATTTTGAAAAACTATTAACTGCAAAATAAACGATTAACACGAATTGACTTTTAATCATGTAAACTTTATTTTCTATTAGTTAGTGTAAATCATAGTGTTACTTTACTTTTAAACTGGATAATATTATTTTAAAAATAATTAAGTAATAGCAAATGACTTTGGTAACATTTATTAACTTTTAAACTGAAAATTATTGATTTAACAATCGTATTTGTTACTGTCCATCACAACGTTTATTTACTTAAAATTTAAAAACATATTTTAATAATAACAAATTTATGGGCTGTATTTAGATTATATTAAGTAATATTAAATTAGGTTTAATAACATCTACTTACTTTTAATTTGTTAATTAATTTTTATCGATAATTAGGTAATATTAAATAAACTATATTGAAAAGGCTAATTATAAGATAATTATCAAATAATATTAATTAATATTAAATTATTTAAAGAACATATATTTGGTTTGTAATATAGAGCTACAATTCGTCTCACAAAAATAAAAACTAATACGTTAGACTTCTATATCAAGTAAAACAATGCAAAACTAGAATTATAGTGGAAAATTTCATAACTGATTCGATTCTTTTTAACTACATAACTATTTTTTGCAAGTACTAATTTAATATTTGATATTAATATATTAATTTTAATTCGTATTTCGGGCACGGGTTATCAACTATCAATTATCTATACTAATAAGTGAAACCATGTTTAGGTCCCAAATCTTGGTACTCACTAAAAAATTATACAATTATTTTAAAAATTTTATGTAATAAAATCTCAACTAACAAAAATTAACTTTTACTCTCTGTAAGTTTTATTTTCCTTCAGTTTTTATTTGTTGTTGAACATCCAAGCGTCGGTTTATTTTAAAATAATCGTATTAGTAAGTTAACATGTCAGATTTGTATAAGTAAATAATTAGGTGCATGCATAACTAGAACCATACAGTGAAATTTTAGAATTATACTTAAATTCGATTTTTTTAGCTACATATTTTAACAACATTTTATTTATTAAATTCATATTTGTGTTTTGCACGGATTATAAATTTCAATTTTATGTAAATAATAATATAATATTATTAATTTTAATTCCGGACCCGTGCTTCGTACGGGTTACCAACTAGTATTAGAGTAGAATTGCAAAATTACAAACTCGCGCGAACCAATATGTTACTTTTTTTACGAATTGAGATGCGGTACCATGTATTTTATTGCCGCAATGTTGAAACCAATCCATCTTAAACTTATTAAAGAAAAGTCTGAATAATATCATATATGTTGTAAAATACTAGCTATAACAGTATTATATCGAACCTCTGTAAAAGTAAATATAGCAGAAAGGGAGAAAGAGAGCAGACTAGAGAGATGAAAGCTGCTTGAGTGTGTTTTCCATCATTCCGAAGAAGGCTATTTATAGACAAAACAAGTAACATAGAATTTAATGCAATGCAAATATTTCCAAGTTTAAGCCTAGCCTTACTATTTAATGTTTGAAAATTACAATCAATTTACAACACTCCCCTTTGATTGTTATTTTAAAATGGATCATAGACTGCCTCGTTAAAACCTTGTCAAAGAAAAACCCCATGGGATAAAAACTTTGACGAAGAAAAAATAGTACAATCTCCCCTCGGAAAAAACTAATCATTCTCCAAAGTTTTGTTGTAACAAATCCTTGAGTCGACGCATTCCAATATTATGCCGTAACTTCCCAAATGTTGAATTCGGTAATGATTTTGTGAATAAATCAGCAAGGTTGTCACATGACCGAATTTGTTGTACATCAATTTCACCATTCTTTTGAAGTTCATGAGTGTAGAAGAATTTTGGTGAAATGTGCTTCGTTTGGTCTCCTTTGATATATCCTTCCTTGAGTTGATCAATGCATGCGGTGTTATCCTCAAATATAACGGAAGGACTTCTAGTGATGTCTTGTAATCCACATGATTCCTGAATATTCTTGATGATAGACCGCAACCAAACACATTCTCTACTGGCTTCATGAATCGCAATGAGTTCTGAGTGATTTGTTGAGGTTGCCACTGTAGTTTGCTTCGTAGATTTCCAGGAAATGGCTGTACCGCAATATGTAAACACATATCCAGTTTGTGATTTTCCAAAATGAGGATCTGACAAATATCCAGCGTCTGCATATCCAATCAGCTGAGATGTTGAGTTTTTCGGGAAGAATAACCCAAAATCAATTGTTCCACGAAGATAACGAAATATATGCTTGATCCCATTCCAATGCATGTCCATCGGAGCAGAACTAAATCTAGCCAATAAATTTACAGCAAATGCAATATCTGGCCTTGTATTATTTGCAAGATACATAAGTGCACTAATTGCTCCAAGATATGGGATTTCAGGGCCGAGAACTTCTTCATCATCTTCTCGTGGTCGAAATATATCTTTATCAGGCTCTAAAGATCTAACCACCATTGGAGTAGTCAATGGATGAGATTTATCCATGTAAAATCTGTTCAAAACCTTTTCTGTATATGTAGATTAGTGGAGGAAAATTCCCGATGACAAGTGCTCGACTTGTATACCATGGCAATATTTTGTCCTTCCAAGATCTTTCATTTCAAATTCTGTCTTTAGGTATATGACAGCTTTATCAACCTCTGTAGCTGTTCCTACAAGGTTTAAATCATCCACATATACAGCAATAATCACAAAATCAGATTGTGATTTTTTGATAAAAACACATGGAGAAATTTGATTACTAATATACCCATTCTTTTGTAAATAATGACTAAGTCTGTTATACCACATACGACTAGACTATTTCAGTCCATACAATGATCGTTGAAGTTAATTGGAATATATATGATGAGGTTTCTTGAACTCGTCCATTTTTAACCCTTCTGAGATTTTCATAAAAATTTCACTATCAAGTGAACCGTACAGGTATGCAGTAACGACGTCCATAAGACGTGTTTCCAATTTTTCTTTAGATGCCATACCTAATATAAAACGAAAAGTAATTCCATCCATCACTGGCGAGTATGTCTCTTGATAATCAATGTCAGGCCTTTGGGAAAACCCCTGTGCTACAAGTCGGGCTTTATATCTCATAATTTCATTCTTTTCATTTCGTTTTCTTATGAATACCCATTTATTTTCAACAGGGTTCACACCGATTGGTGTTTGGACAACAGGTCCAAATACTTCTCTTTTACGCAGTGAATTTAATTTTGTTTGGATTGCGTCTTTCCATTTTGGCCAGTCTTTTCTTCGATGACATGCATCCACACTTTGTGGTTCAGGATCAGAATTTATGTCTACATCCAATGCTGCGGAATACACAAATACATCATCAATTATGGCTTTACTTCGATCCCATAATTTCATATCATGCACATAATTTATTGAAATTTCATGATTGTTTAATCTCGTATCTTCAGGGACTGGAATCTCTTCAGGAGATAATACCACTTCAGGGGTATTTACTTTTTCTGGAGCATGTGCCACTTCAAGGGCAATTTTCTTTATTTTTCTTTTTCGTGGTGCAACATTTTTTGCACCGACCGGTCTACCACGCTTCAGGCGTGGCTTTGATTCTATAACCAATTCTTTTGTATCTGATTTTTGAATTGGTATATCTATTCTAGCTGGAGTATTTACTGCAGGTATATGAGATTTAGTTATATTTCTAGAATCGTTAAATGCGCCAGGCATTTGGTTTGCGATATTTTGCATATGAATAATTTTTTTAACTCCAAGTTCGCATTGACCGGTACGTGGATCCAGAAAATATAATTCTGACGCATTCCATGTTATGTCAGGATTAACTTTATTTGAATGTTTATCTCCCCCTAAGGGAGGAAACATAGACTCGTCAAAATGACAATCTGCATATCTTGCGGTAAATAAGTCTCCGGTTAGAGGCTCCAGATATCTAATTATAGATGTGGAATCAAAACCAACGTAGATACCTATTCTTCTTTGAGCTCCCATCTTCGATCTTTATGGTGGAGCAATCGGTACATATACAGCACATCCAAAAATTTTGAAGTGAGAAATATTAGGAACTTGACCAAGTACCAGTTGTAGCGGAGAATGTTGGTTGTAGGAAGTTGGTCTAATCCTAATAATATTAGCAGCATGAAGTATTACGTGACCCCAAATAGATGTAGGTAGTTTTGCTTTCAACAACAGTGGTCTTGCAATAAGTTGGAGTCTTTTGATAAAAGACTCGGCTAACCCATTTTGTGTATGTACATGAGGAACTGGGTGTTCAACTGAGATTCCTACAGACATGCAATAGTCGACAAAAGTTGCAGATGTGAATTCGCCGGCATTATCTAAACGAATTGACTTGATGCAATGATCTGTGAATTGAGCTCGTAATTTGATTATTTGGGCAAGTAATTTTGCAAAAGCATCATTACGAGTTGAGAGAAGACAAACATGAGACCATCTAGTTGAGACATCGATTAATACCATGAAATACCTAAATGGGCTAGATGATGGGTGTATAGGTCCACATATGTCGCCTTGGATCCTTTCTAAAAAAATTGGGCTTTCAAGCTGAACTTTAGTAGGGGATGGTCGAGTAATTAATTTTCCTAAAGAACATGCTGAACATGGAAGGTCATTGTTTGAAAGAACTTTAAAATCTTTAAGAGGATGACCAGTAGAATTCTCTATAATACGACGCATCATAGAGACGCCAGGATGACCTAATCTTTCATGCCAAAGTGTAAAAGATTTTGGATCTATGAGTTTGGAAGCAATGACATTGTGTGACTCAATAGTTCTAATTTTCATCATATATAATCCTGAGGAAATTGAGTGGAACTTTTCTAAGATTTTCTTGTTGCTAGGATTAGCGGAAGTAATAAGAAGATATTCTCTATCAGCCTCAGAGGTAGTTTCGATGTGAAAATTGTTGAGTCGGATATCTTTAAAACTAAGAAGATTTCTAGTAGACTTACTAAAATATAATGCATTTGAAATGTGTATGTGGGTACCGTTAGGTAGGATGAAACTAGCTTTTCCAAAACCTTCGATTATATTAGATACGCCGGAAATCGTTCCGACTTGAGCTTTGGTTTTGGTTATTTGGGTAAAATACTTTTAGTTTTGTAGAATCGTATGAGTTGTACCACAATCAGCAATGCATATATCTTCAGAATCCATTCTGTATATAATTAAGAAACATAATTTATTTGATAAGAACATAACACACTACATAGTTCAAACAAAATAAAGCACACAATACACACTACTAATCTTCAGCCTCCCATATGGGAGTTTCGTTAGGTTCATTCGGACCATTAATGCTTATTCCTCCAGTTATGATTCTCGGAAAATCATCTATGTTATTGTTGGCGAAATTTGTTTCTACCATTTTCTCTTTTGATTTTTGAGAAGATTGGTATAACTTAACAAGATGATTCGGGGTATGACAATTACGTGTCCAGTGCCCATTCATGTCGCACCTATAGCAAACATTTTCAGTTTTTCCTCCTCGTGATACCTTTCTTTTACTCTGTGATTCAGATTGCCACTTCCGGTGACCAGAGTTGTTATATGGACGAAAATGCCCGTGGCTCCGACCTCGTCCACGGTACCGCCCTTGGCTCCGTCCACCTCTATACCCTTTTTCACATACATTCTGCTGGAATGACATGTTATTTACTTCAGGTAATGAGGCAGATCCTGTTGGACGGGATTGATGATTCTTAATCACCAATTCATGATTCTGTTTAGCAATGAGGAGAGTTGATAGAAGATCCCCGAACTTAGTGAATTTGCGCTCCCTGTACATCTCTGCTAAGTTGATATTGTTGGGGTGAAAAGTTGATAGTGTTTTATCGATTTTTTTTCCCGTAACTTTCTCACCACACATAATAAGCCTAGAACTTATTTTGAACAAAGCAGAGCTATATGCTCGGACACTCTTAAAATCCTGAAGTCTTAAATTAGCCCAATCATTTTCAGCTGCAGGTAGATAAACTAGTTTCTGGTGATCGAACCTATCCTTTAGATTTTCCCATAAAATAAAAGGATCCTCGACTTCTAAGTACTCAGAATTTAAATCTTCATGCATGTGGTGTCGGAGAAAAATTATGGAGGTAAAGTTTTCTTCAGCCGTGGATTTATTTTCTGCCTTTATTGTATCGCTTAATTTCTTTGAACCCAAGTGCAACTTTACATCTTGTACCCATGATAAATAATTATCGCCAGAAATGTCCAAGGAAATGAACGACAAGCTTGTAATATTTGTCATACTAAATCTGAATTAACACGAAAATTATTAAATTTTAATTCATCAATGTAAATATTACATAAAAATCCTACTTAGTCGGGTGCGCTAACAAGTATGCAATAATCAATGTATATATCATTATTATCATTGATAATCTAAACAAATCTATATATAAAATGACAAATGGATTTTCACCCGCCATACGGACGTCTGCGTATGCAGGTTATCTCCGACCAATAATAAATTAAAATGGACAATCCTGCATAAGTTAGTTATGGGCGAAGTTATTATTCGATAATTATGCAATTTATAAATTAAGGTTCCCACTATATTTCGGTATTACCCAAAATTAAATGGTACCGTAAAATAATTTTAATAGGCGTTGCTCCGGCCATATATATTTAAATTATTAGTAGAGGGTGTAACCACGTTTACTTCGGTCACATATATATATAAATTATATGTAGAGGGTGTAATTACGTCTACTCATATATATGCATATTTAAGTTAAAATTATACCTTCTCAGTTTCGGCAGGGTTTCGTGCTGATAACGTGTTGTAAAATACTAGTTATAACAGTATTATATCGAACCTCTGTAAAAGTAAATATAGCAGAAAGGAAGAAAGAGAGCAGACCAGAGAGATGAAAGCTGCTTGAGTGTGTTTTCCATAATTCCGAAGAAGGCTATTTATAGCCAAAAAAAGTAACATAGAATTTAATGCAATGCAAATATTTCTAAGTTTAAGCCTAGCCTTACTATTTAATGTTTGAAAATTACAATCAATTTATAATAATATATTATATTTTAAGTTCTAAGGCTTTTTAAACAATGGAGTATCCTTTTAAGGATAAGAAGCCTCAAATAGCTCCATTATGATTAGTGCTATATTTGCAAAATTTGGTATACAAAATACAAATGATGTGTCAAATTGGGTTGTTAATTTGAATACAGGATGCACATTTCAATCAATATCTACCACATGTCCATCTTGTGAAATATTTTATATATAATTTTATGACATTATTCTTCTGCAGTAGCATGCCAAGTACGAGTATCAAACATTGTTCTCACATCTACTTTTTACTCCCTGCATTCACCTAAACTAATCCCTTTGTAATTTACAAAAATATTGAAAAACAATCCCGGCGTATTCTTAGGGTCACAGAAAGAAAGGGCATCAGTCGAGAATTTAATATTAATTCTTTCTCACGTTCTGCATTTGCAAGCAAGAAGAGTAAAAAGATTACACCCACACCTGATCTCTCTTGGTGTGTAACTGTATTTCCCTTACTCCCTCTACCGGATATTGCAAGCAAGCATTCCAGGAAACCTCATAGAAACCAAGTGCAAAGTTCACAGACATTCTGCAGCAAAAAATGCAGGCCGTCCAAAATCAAAGTTAATTCCAAGAAGTTTTAAGAAATACCTTACTACTAATTTAGTACACGCACTGATCATATATAACCCTAATTCAGCATAATGCATGTACACATCAATCTTATCTCCGAAACGATTAAAGACTATAAACATTTAACTACTGATCGATCTCTCTATCAAACTACTTATCAGATACAAAAAGACGATACAATTTACTTCAAAACGTAAATTAAAAGAAAGAGCACCTGCAGCACTTGGTAGAACATAGCAGCTCCAGGAAGTAAGCCAGAGCCACTCTATGTTAGTTTATGATAACAGGAAACGGGTCTTCCATTTCTTACAAAGAATCTAAATTTTAAATATCTTTAGAAGTTCTACTTAAATGTACTTTTCATTGATTTTCAGAACACACATATATTAGCTAGTTGTATAACTAAGCTTATTTAAAAATACTATATCGATTATAACTTTAATATTTCTCACGTATATACATTTGTAAAAAAATTGTATTTATGGAATTACATTTTTGTTAATAGGATCTATGTTTAATCATTTATCGAGACAAAATTCAGGTCAAGATTGGAGGTCCGTCCCTGTGAGAGCTCTAATTCATCGACAAGCCACTTATTAACTTGGAGGAAGGAACAAAGGAAAATTCAAAATTATTTTTCTCCTTAGTACAAACTTGGGCAGGGACATATGACCATCTGGTCACTTCCATGCTGGTAGTGTTATTTCCGCCCATAATTCCCGAATTTTAAGTCGATCTTCGAACCCAATCCAACCCCGGATCAAAACTCAAACTTCTCTAGTTAATTATGCAACTTCGAAGCACTAAATATATCACAATAAATAAGTTGTGGTCATTTTATATATGACCCATCCTTGTCATTTTATATATGATATAATGTGGATTATATGACATCTCAGCGGTTTTCTTCTCCTTGTCTACTCATTAATGACTGGTTCATTTTTCTTGGCTTGATCTTTTTCTATGTCCAAGTTATGTTATTCAAACACGTCTGTTGAATCAAATGGACATGATAACATTTGTCTGATTTCATAAGTTGTTCTAACATTGTCCGTTGAATAGAAATAGCCACAGTATAATTGCGTTTGAATCTAATTTAATTCTATGTATATTAGTTGATTTGATTAAGTTGTTAATTATTTTACTACTTGAGTTCATGTTCATTTTACTAAAATTTTGGATTATCAAATTAAAGATTGAACGAGTTTATTAAATTTATTTATTATGAACAAAGCTGGTTAAACATTCAAGAACTCGACAAAGCCTAGTGGGTAGAATAAGGAGAATTCATAATTACTTTTTTCCTTGTGTGTCGATAAATCAATCAAGCAATAGTAGTTTTTAACTAGTATTTTTTTTACTAAAAATTTATTGCTCCAGCTATCTATCAATATAAGAACGCATGGTCTACACTTGTAGTTTGTGACTGAGTGCTTGAGAGAAACAGCAAGTATCACGCACTAGCATATATAAATGGGGTGAGACTATTGAGTTTAAATGATTTGTCTACTGATGGAAGTGCTGCAATTGGCACATCCGGGATCATGCTGATGCTCTTGATGATTGTAGCGACTCTGTCGATTTTATCCATGATCACATTTGCTTGCGGCGACTGCCCGCTTGTTACAGGCGGTGCGGGTGGGGGTGGAGGGTCAGCATGCGGCGGAGGAGGGTGAGCATGCGGCGGAGGAGGAGGTGGTTGTTGAGTGCTCATGTGCATACGCATGTATATTTTGACAAGTTTGTACGCCAATTATAGATATTCAATAAACTTTATTGTCTGTGTAACAGAAGATATATATGTTTGTACATGCTGCACAAGGGTTAGTAAGTCCTTGCTAGTTGAGAATTGTATGTGTATGTTGTTATCTTCAATATTGATTCTGCAAGCCGCCAAGTATAGATGTTCAATAAATTTTATTGTCTGTGTTGAAGTGTTGAGACTGGATAAAATCTATGTACGAACCTGACCTGACTCTTTTTCCTGTGATAGCTTGGGTTGTATTTAAGTGGCGAACTTATAAATCCTTACCCAAGTTAAGTATGCTTTGATTATAAGAGGATTGTGATAATTACAAGCTCGGTTTAATAAATTTTCGCAAGACTCGAATAGTTTATACAATGCATATTGCTTCCAGTTAATATTACATTTGTAAAAGGAGAGCAAAAATTGATGGTGGTGATGCACTGCTGATTAATTATGCTTAAACAGATTAGAGTCTGCAGAAGAGTCTAAAAACAATGTATAATTATTGCACTATTGATTACTTATGCTTAAACAGATTAGAGTCTGCAGGAGAGTCTGAAAATAATATAATTATTGCCGGTGCTGGAACTAGAGGGGGCAAGGGGTGCTTGAGATCACCAGACCTCCTAAAATTTTGTATGATTTGTATTTTACCCTCCACTAAATTTTATATGTACGCTAGCATTCCGTCAAAATAATAAGAAAATAATCTTTACCTACAAAAATGAAGTATTAAATTGAAAAAATATGTAAAATCGTAAAATTTAGTGTTATTATCTGTTGCGTTTTCAAGAAAACATTATCCAACGAAAGTCAATGTTATTCTACATTATTCATGTTAAAAATTCGAGCCCTCATAATTTTTAGTGCCACTTCCATCACCGATCATTATTATGATAATATTTGGCGGAAGTTGTTCAAGTGCATTGATTTCAAATGCAACTTCCGTAGTGATCATTATTATGATAATATTATGATATCTTTGCATTTTATTAATAATGATATATAAAATTTTGGTTTAACTCAAGGATCAGGCAAATTGAGTAATTTGACTCGACAAATTTTATAAACTCCACTCCAGTACAAATATGACCTAATCTTACTGAAGACTACACTCGGACGAGAATGAAACTGAACAACTGGAGGCAAGGGTCCTATCCATTTAGTACACATTCCAGGCCATACAAGTAATCAATAGTTGCTTTGAGCCACCTAATGACGATCACGACCCATCAACAATTGCCTTGCCATGTTTCATTTCTTAGTTCTTACATTATCTTTTATGTATCAGTGTCAAACGTAACCATCATTTTCCTGTAATTTTTCGCAGATATGCAAAGATCCCCGGAGGAGTAAAGCGCGGATAGATGACATGACCCCTACATTCACAAAAAAAAATGTTAAATATATTCACGAAAAATTATAAATGGTTAAAATAATTGATTACCAGGGATCAGGACCTTATGTGTTTAAAATTTTAAACCGTATTTCGACAAATTATCTAATCGATCTTCGTTTATTGAACACACTTAAATTTTATATATTTTGTGTAACTAACTACTCGCAACAGATTATGTGTTGCATTGCTTCATGTTGGAAGATATGGGTATAAATCCCATATTGATAAGTCATATTTTGAGCATTATGACAAAAAGATTGTGCGATACGATGATATTCTCTTAATAATGGAAATTATTAATTTCCACTAGAATTTGGCGCAAATATTATGGCATAAATTAATTTGATTTTGTTTCAGATTAATTGATATGGTGTATGTCTTGATATATTTAATCTGATTATGTTTCAGATTATTAATGGAATATAGTAGCTTTCAAGTATTACACCGATTCCATAATTAATGATATTTAATTATGGAAAAGAGTAGTGCACAAATCTATTTACACCTATATAAACACCTCTAGAGCGTTAGAATTAGATACACCAAAAACACATTCGCCTCTAAACACAAAACTCTACCTCTCTCTCCTCCGGTGATAATTTCTTGCTCTGTTTCAAGCTCGCTGATAGTGCTTTTCTACATCACTACAATCCGTTTTATCCTGGGAGGCTTTTCGCTCGCACACGACGGTGAGGGCTAACACTAGTACAAAAAGGGTCATTTGCGTCTGTTAGAAAGGCTGATATGCGTCTGTTCCCAACAGACACATATGGATGAGTCGTATCAGCTATAAAGAATATGCGTCTGTTCCGGACAGACGCATATAGTTATTTGACGTCTGTCCTTAACAGACGTATAAAATAGAGAACAGACGTATAAGATCTAACTTTATACGACTGGTTGCCTTGTGCAGACGTATAAAGTCTTTTGTGTCAATCTTGAACAGACGCATAATGACGATGCATAGACGCATAAACCTTGCCTTTTACGTCTTTTCTTGAATACTAGACACATAAAACATATTTTATACGTCTTTTAATGTAAACCAGACACATATAATATTTTTTTTTTTAATAATTCTTCCATTTTTCTACCTCCACCTGTGTTTTCATAATGCATCTACACTTTTAAAGAAAATAACAAAGATAGGAAATAAATTTATGTTTACAGTTTTAAAATAAGATCAATGAAAAAAACAGAGGCACATAGCCATGAACTTGCTAAGCTTAAAAAATTAAACTTAATTCAAAGCTACAGTTATAATGCAACAATTTGTAAAGTTCTAACAATGTGCGCAAAATAACATCCTTGAAATAGTCAAATTTTAACTTCAGTTGCAAAAATCAAAGTGACACCAAGCTAGATCAACCATTTAGAACATTAAAAGCCATCCCAATCAGCAAAATTTAACATTTATGGCAATCTGCAAAATTTAAAAAAATCAAGCATACATAAGTAAAATTGCAGACCGTATAAAAATAAGCAAAATACAGAATAAAAATAGAGACAATCACATGTTGTCGGACTTACTTTCCGAACTAATAAACAAAGAATGTACTTAAGAAAAAGTAATATCTACCTAAATCTTTCCAGCATCGTTCCTTGTTACCAAGTTCATGCACATTCATTTGTGAAATACTCGACCCAAATGTCACGAATTTCATCAAGTTGCTGTCGACTATAGGGTTCTTCACTAAAAATACCCTGTAATGATTGTTATAAACATGGACATTAAAATAATGAACTAATAAATATACTCTGAGTATGATAATTGAAAATATACTTAGTTTTTATTTAAATTGTACAACTTCATCCTAACATAAGGGAGATCGACATTGTCTTCCCTCAAGGATCTCATAAGGTGACATCTGGATAATGACATATGATCTATTGTCGTAAGAAAACTCAATCCTCGATAAATGATCATTCCAAATTCTTTCAAGTCTATTATACAGACTCTCATAATAGCTTCTAGCACTATAGCTTTTGATTCTCAATACTCCTTCATTTCTTGTTCGTAGTCATTACTATCTTCCGTACATAATACTATGCTGGATACACTTTTGCTCGTTAGTATTCTATAACCTTTTACTAACCGCGTCAACCTTAGTATCACGAACGCGTTTCGATTTTGGAGACAATACACTTGCAGTACTCATTTTCTAGCTGCTTCTATCTTTGGAAGCTTGATCAATCATTTGTAAGTTTCCCACAGACGGCGCCAAATGTTATGGAATAAAAACCTTAGTATTTTAGTATTTAATACTAGGGTTGGTGAGCTTCGAGCTTTATTGGTTGCTCTTGCGTTCGTGACTATCGATCCTTACAATATGCCTACGTATCTCTGTGTTGTAGAGAATCAAACGAAAAACGTAGTTCTAGGTTGAGGGGTAGAGCCTTTTATATAGAGTTGAGTCTAGGGTTAGACTTCTGTTGGGAGACTTGGTGGACAAGTCTCCAACTTAGATGGTGATTAGGAGTCCTATTGAGGATGGAGTTCCAAAACCTTCTGTGTAGGACTTTGAGTCCGTTTAGAACACATGTCTCTGCTCTTCCAGCCGTATTGGGCCTAGTCCGTGATCAGCTCGTGTTCGTGGACTTGGACGACCTCCGCTGGTAGCCTGGTAGGCTGTTTAGGCCGTCATGGGCCTGTTACGAAGTTTCGGACCAGACAGGCCTGCTATGAAGCTTGGACCAGACATGTCTGTGTTGGACTCTTCGAACAAGAAGCCCAAGTGTAATTAATGCGACATTTAATGTATCTTTAGAATGTATTTTCTATCCATATAAGATAAGTTTGAATAAAAAAAATTGTAAAAAGATAATTTCTATTTTTATCATATAAAATAAGAAACACATTTAGATTATATTTAGATATAAATATTAGAGGCGTTTTGCTTCATTTTGTAAAAGGGGAAAATTACAGGTTGTCTTTAAAAAATTTAGAGTACATAATTTTATAAAACATAAAAAATAGGAATAAATATAATAATACTCATAAAAAATATTCTAATTCAATATAAATGTAAAGTATTTTTTTACAAAGTCATTACTACAACCGAAAAATTATGAAATATTGTCAGAGACACGACAAGATGCAAACTCTAACCGATTGTCCTTTAAAATATTTAGAGTACATCAATCCAATAAAACATAAAAAACGAGGAAGAAATATAATAATAATATTAATAATAGTAATAAAATTATTACAATTTAAAGTTAAAATACAAATCTAATAAAATATATTATATATTATATGTATTTCATCTATTCTAATATTCGATTATATTACTTAATAATCTGTATAACAAATAAAATACATAATTAATTAAGAAATTAAACTATAATTACATATTCTTAAATGATATAAAATTATATTAAAAATATTTTACATATAATACAAGTAACAACTATCTTAATAAAAATAAATCTAAATAAGAATTAACAAGGTATTTATTAATCGGTTTAAATTAGACCATTTTTTTAAAAAATGCAATGTATAAGTTTGTCTTTTAAAATATTTAGAGCACATGAATCTTATAAAATTCAAGGAAAAATTACAGTCTGTCTTTTAAAAAATTTATAGCACATGAATCTTATAAAACATAAAAATTAGGAAAAAACATAATAATAATAAAAAATTATTACAATTCAAAATTGAAATAGAAATCTAATAAAATATATTTAAAAGTACTATGACAATTAAGTGTAAAACATTTTTTTCAAAATCATTACTAGAACCGACAAATTATAAAATATTATTACAAACGTCGTAAGATACAAATCCAAACAACTTTCTAATTTTTGATCAAATTCCACAAGAGTAAGAAAAAATATATATAAATAAAAAAATATTTACGTAAACATATTATA
Source organism: Apium graveolens (assembly GCF_009905375.1). Taxonomy (NCBI): domain Eukaryota; kingdom Viridiplantae; phylum Streptophyta; class Magnoliopsida; order Apiales; family Apiaceae; genus Apium; species Apium graveolens. The sequence continues at coordinate 32,455,052 of NC_133651.1, forward strand.
TGATATGATTAAAATATTCTATTTACAAATTTATAATGTGAAAAAAAATCAAACAATGAAAGAAATAAAATAAATTATAACATATATGTTATATTTAGGTTATCAATGTCAAATATAAGAATACAATAATAACTGAATATATAAGTATAAAATGTACAATTTTTTGAAAAATACATTATTCATGAAAAATATAAAATTTATTTAGGAAATAAAATTATCTTATTAAAAATTAGTTAAATAAATAATAAATATTTTAAAAAACAAATTATATAAAAAAATAATAATCATGCCATGCGATACAAAGCTAGTTACTCCCTCCGTCCCATCCACTTCTTTACACTTTCCTTTTTGGGATGTCCCGTCCAATTCTTTACATTTCAAAATTTTCCAAAAGTAGTAAAGTATTTATAATATAAAAAGTAAACTCATCTACTGCTTACCTCCACTATACCCACTTTTATATCCCACCACTTTACTCACTTTTTAAATCATTTTTCTTAACCTTCGTGCCCAAACCAAATGTAAACAATATTTTAATTGATTAATAATGGAAAAAATGTCTGAAATATGATATAAAATGTGATAAATGGCATCAATGTCACTATGTAACCTAGTTTCAAAACAAGTAAAACAAGTTCATGTTAAAAGAGAAAAACGTACTTTTGTTTTCAACTTTTTATTTTTATTTTTTTTCTTTCATTTAATACATCAATTTAAGTCTTAAATAAAAATATGTCTAACTTAATAATTTTTAATATTTTAGAGTTTAGCTGTTCTTTTTATATTTTAGAAATATTAAAAAATAAATTAATAAAATATACACGATTTAGATTTTAACCCTTAGATCCTAACCCTAATTTTATCTAGGATTTACCTAAATACCAAACTATAATTATTAAATGTTTGTAATATTTACATTCACCACTTTTACATTTGGGTTTTTAAAATATGAACTTTCTAACGAAAACTTATAGTTTTAAGTCAATTTAATTATTTAATTTTTTTATAATAGTGGCGGACCTATGCAATTACACCAACTCCACCAATCAAATTGATTTAAAATTGTAAATTTCGGCGCTTATACTCCTGAGCACACAATAAAAAATCCTTAAAAATATTAAAATATTTTATAAATATTAATAAAATATGAACAAAATACCCCTTTAAATAACATGTTAAATTTTAAAACATAATATTATTTCATATTTTTTGTAAAAGAAAAATAAAAAAAATAAAAAATAAAAAATGAAACTCCATTTTGCATTTTCCTTACTACAGAACTTCAACATGCATGCGTTTTGGCATAAAAACAAAAAAATAGAAATAATAGAAAATGGAGCACGCATTTTTAATATTAAAAAAAAAATTAGAAAACATAATGCGTAATTTCGTTTTTGTCAAATTAGAAAAACGAAAAGCTAGACCCCGTTTTAAAACAATATTTTGGATCATATTTTTCAAAATGACATTTAGGTCATTCACTTCTAAATAAATAGTGACTTTTGTGTCTAACATCTTTGATAGTGAGTATTAATTTTAATTCTTTACATTATTTGACAGTTTTAATGTATAATTTCATAATTTCAAAACTAATCACCAAAATTTTATTTCAATTCAATATAAACAAATAGACAATAAAAGTTTAACAAAAATTACTTGTTTATTTTGAAATACTTTTTTACCCGATTTTTTTTAATTTTATATATTTCAAATTTAATGTAAAAATATTAAACAGAGTGCTGTAAAGATATTCAACCGGCGCCGTATAAACTACAAAACACTTACAACGACGTCGTATAAAGCACAAAACGGTACGCGGCTACGCGCAGAGGCGGCAGTGATATAAAGCTGTTTTGCTGCAAATGAGTGTGTGGAAATTGAGATGAAGCGCGAGAGAGAAGAGATGGAGAGCAGTATTGTTTGGCAGTCACCTGCTAATCCACCACAACGCCATGATTATATTTTTAATAACGGTATTTTCCTAAACACGCCCTTATTTAATTCTTTTTTTTAATTTTTTTTTAATTTATTTGTGTGTGTCTCATATTGAACTATACATACATTTTCAGGTGTTCGTTATGTTAGACCTTATTACTTTGAGTTCATATCTCATGTATGTACATTTTATAATTTGTAAGTTTTGCCTATAATTTGTTTATATTTTGTAATTATTGTGAAGTTCTAATTGAATTTGTTGTGTAGGCTAAAAAAAGGTGGGCGGGAAAGACGATTGTTGATCTTTTTACGGATGAATTTAAAGGCCGGTCTCGCGATTACTATGTACGACATAAATTACGTATTTTGATTAATTGCTCGACTCTGTGTTTCGTAATTTCGAGAATTAGGTTGTTTGTAAGTGTTGTAAAAGGCCTAATTGGATAATTACGGTTGTGTTGATTCTGTTTCTAAGTTATGGTTATGTTGAAATGTAATTTGATATTAGTAGATGCTTTGTAAAGCTACTACTAAGGGTGAAAGTGTGATTTGTCGTTGTGAAGTGAAGAGTGAGTTAGACTACAATATCTGAATGTGAAGAACGAGTAATGATGTGATATTGTGTCATCAGTAGGTACACTTTAGGTGTACGTTTATTTTGTTATTTATTTATGCAAGAAATATTTAAGATGCGACAAGTGAGAAATACCAGCTATAGTTGATATAGGTCCTCGTTTTGTTACTTTCGTTAGTAGTTGACATGTTTTGAGCTAAGAAAAAGATAAGTACATGGTGTGATTTGAGTCTTCACAAATATCGGTTGATGCTATATCATCTTAAAAGAATTTTTCACAAGATTGTCGAAACTGGCTTCTGGCACTTTTAATGAGAGAAAAAGTCAAAATTCATGGAAAAGTTGGCTCCTTTGGTGAGTGCCAACTCCCAAGCATTGATAACCTTTAGAGATGCTCTAAACTCCAGTTATTTACTTGTAGAAGAGTTCCAACTTAGAACTTAGAAGGGGTGTGATTCTGTCGAGACTTCTTAGTTTGTTTGTTATATGATCAACTATTCCAAATCTGAAGGTGTCTAGAAAACCACAAAAATGATTCTTTCACATAAACACTCCTCTCAAACAAAAGCTGCTTAAGGATATAGTGATAAAGAGTGCTCGATCTCAAATGATGTACAGTTATAGAAAATTTTGGATTGATGACCAAGAAGTTGCACATGAAGTACTATCAATTATAATATTTCATCCAGTCATAGTTAATGCCTGAGTCGATTGTAGGTTTCTGCTGTTGAATCTGGTCGGATACAGGTTGAAGGAAAAACTGTGTCACCTTCATATATAGTCCAGTCATCCCAAAAAATCAGCCACTTCTTGCACAGGTTGTTTTTCAGCATATCGTACTATGTTAAACAATTGTTTCTTCTGTTTTAGTTTAGACTGCCAATTTAAACTCTGTAATGTGTATGCATTGATGTAGGCATGAACCACCAGTAATGGCCTTGGATGTCTTAATCCTGCAGAAAGAACCAGATGTCTTGACTGTTTATAAGCCTGCATCCGTCCCGGTGAGTTGATCTAATTATTCATACTTTATTGTTATAACAATCCTACTATACTGTATATTTTGGCCAATCCATAGCTTGTTCTGGTTGCGCGTTCATGTTTCATTGCATGCATCCATAAGTCTACTTGGAATCAATATGAAAGATAATGACTTCACTTAGGATTCAACTCATCCTTATTTTTTAATTTTGTAACGGGATTTGTATAACCTCTCAAAAACATTAGATGTATATTATTGAATTTTGTGTGCACTAGATTCCACTTGTAGGTTGTTAACATTTGAATTTCTTGATTCCACCAAATTTTTTAAGCTTTGCAATCTAGGAATCATGAATCTCAAATGAAGATCCCAAACTAATATGTAATTAGGTTCGCTCGGAATTTGCAAAGTTTGATCCTTCTCTAATGGTAGTAATTGTTAGAATCTATATCTATACTAATCTATAATAACCGGAATGGGGTATAATTTGGATCAACGGTTATCTCTTTTTTATTTATTTTTTAGAAAAGATAAATCATTAAATGATGGCATACAAACATAACAGACTTCAATCTACATGTTAACAAGCCCTACTAAAAGTCTAAAACTCAATTACTTATTCAAATGCCGATTTATAAGGTAGGCGTGCTATAATTTTTTATCAATTGTTTGTGGACTGAATCATATAATTATAATGCATGCAGCATTAACTTGTCATGTGTTGCATTATCAATACCCTCTAATCTTAAGTTTAATACTCACTTTTTCAATGAACTTTGTGAGGTAACTATTTGAAGAAAAAACAAAGTCGCCAAAAATATGAATTAACTATCATGTCATAATCTAAAATATGGATGGATTTAAGCTTATTCAATTTATCATTTGTTAAACAATTATTATGACTTAATAAAGTATTAGTAATATTATAATTTCATAAATGTATAATTTTAAAAAATATAAAAGAACCCGTGCATTGCACGGGATTTAAGTTCGTAATAATATTAGATCATGGAAAGGGGGCCTTCCTCCTCTAACAGTAATACACTATCTTTGAAATTTTATTTAGGAAACAATCTTAGGGAGAGAACAATACTTGGGGATCTATGTACAGGAGAAAATTAATTACGGTTTAAGAATACCAATTAGGATGAATACGATGTGAAAGTCTTTAAAATCATATAATTGACTTTCTATGCATGTGCTCTGGGAAGTCATTACAACCTTGCATGTGAATAGGAAGAATTCTAGCATATCAAAAGCAGATGAAGTTTATTCTGCTTATGATTTGGTCTTTACTTAGTCATTCTCTGATCTTATCTAGGTGCATCCATGTGGTCAATACCGTAAGAACACTGTCGTTGGCATTCTTCGGGCAGAGCATGACTTAGCACCTTTATTTCGTATCCAATTTTTTTATTTTGTCATGATAATGAGTATCTTAAGGTCGCAGTCTATATCTTTTTGTAGCCTTCTTGAGTCTGTATGTATGTGTTGTGTTACTCCAATCTCCATTCCTTGTCAATTCGCAAATCTTGGTTTTTTTCTTGACGATGCCATATTAGCTATTCATCGACTCGATCGCTTGGTCTCAGGACTGCTTATCTTGGCCAGAAGTGCTTCTAAAGCTGATTTTTTTAGGCAACAGGTAAGCTACACTGCTGTATTTGCTTCTAACCAGTGTTATTGAAAGCATTAAGCGCACCGAGGCGCAAAACTCTCTGGAGCCTAGGCGCAAAGCGCAAAAGCGAGGCGCGCGCTTCTTTGAAGCTAGGCGCATGTTTTACAAATTTTTTTATTTATTATTTAGGATATATGTATATAGGTTTATAACATAATTTATACTTCATAATATATTAAATCACACTTTAAGCCAAAAATAACTTAATTTATCCTTTATAATATATTAAATAATACTTTTAGAGGGAAAATTAAAATTCAAAATTTATGTTTCATAGGCAGAATTCCAGGCTTCCAGCTCCCAACAGGTAGATATTTTATCAATCATCTTCATCAAAGTCATCTTCATCGAAGTCTTCATCTTCAAAATCTTGATCTGACTCTTCTTCATGTATTAAAGTGTTCTCTTCAAATTCAAACTCCTGTTCTTCTTCTTCGTCCTCATCTATTAAACGTCGAGGTCTCTTACCTCTGCTCTTTTTTGAACTTGAAGGATTGGGGTTATTTTGAACCCTATTAGACTTTGAGGCTGATTTTGATTACGACCTGGAGTTATATGCAGGCTCTCTAGCACCTGAAGCCTTTTCAACTGTTGACCAATTTAGTCCATCATCACCGGAGAAGGCCTGCTCATCATCTTCATCTGATTCCCCATCCAGGTTTCCAACCAACCACTCATTGCTTTCATCAACATCAAGGAGTGATATAGGGTCAATTTTATCTCTTAATTCAAAGCGTCGTCTCAATGCTCTGTTGTATTTGACATATACTAAATCGTTTAGTTTTTGTTGTTAGAGTCTGTTCCTCTTTTTACTATGAAGCTGCAAAATGGTATATAAAAGAAAACTGGTAAGCACATAAACATCTATTTAAGCTAAGAGCCTAAAAACATTTAAAATATGTAATAACTTGGTAATTATCTACTTACGTGTGAAAATACACTCCAATTTCTCTCACAGCCTAATGCACTACAAGTTAGGCTGAGAATTCTGATTGCAATTCTGATTGCAAATCAGGACTGCTAGCACCATAAAAAGCCCACCAATCCGCTAAAAATTTGTATATTTACAAGTAATCAGTAATTACTTATGCAATCAAATTAATAATCTTGTTAAGAAAAAGTTATACCAGGCGATTTGGTGGTTCGTTGTCTTTTGGCAATGGGCAAGCCGAAAAGTTCTTGAGCATTCTTATATAATGCCAATTGTTCCATGATCTTGTCTTGTAGTGAAATATCCGGGACCATTTTTTCAAGACATTTGTGGAATCCTTTTATCACCTCCCGGTCTTTCTCAATGTTAGGATTTCCATAATAGTACTCTGGATTCAAATAATAAGCAGTTGCGTGCAATGGCTGATGAAGTTGCACTTCCCACCTATGATCATTGATACTACTAAATTAGTCAGAGCAAATAAGAGATTACATAAAAGTAAGTTGTAACTAAATATACCTATTGTCGATTATCTTGAAAACCTCAACGTATTTCTTCTCATCAAAATTAAAGGACTTCTGGATTGCTTCTTTTGCTCTGTCCATTGCTTCATAGATATAGCCCATAGCTGGCTTCCTCTCCCCATCCACTAACCTGAGTACTTTGACCAAAGGCGTCGCAACTTTGAGTGAATAAACCACAATATTCCAAAATGATGGCATTAAAATATTCCCAGCTACCCGTTTGCCTGCTGCCTCTTTTGAAAATTTGCTTTGGTTCCACACTTCAGAGACGAACATACTTTTTAAATTCTTTTTTTGCTTGTGAATTCTTTTCAAAGTGATAAAGGCAGTTGCAAAACGAGTCTTGGCAGGCCTCAATAACTCTCTCTGTTTGGTGAATGTCCTTAGCATGTTAACGATTGCAGAATGGTTATAAATGTAAGAATTCATTGCAATTGCTTTCTCTAATGTTTTCTTGATTCTTCCAATATTGCAAATGTCTTCTAATATCAAATCCATGCAGTGTGCAGCGCACGGCGTCCAAAACAGATGTTCATACTTTGCTTCCAACATTCGTCTAACAAACTTATTGTTAGAAGCACTATCTGTCACAATTTGCACAACATTTGACGGCCCAACCATTTCAACATACTGAGAAAGCAGCTCATAAACCTTTTGTCCTGTTTTTGAATATAATGATGCATCAATAGACTCAATGAAGAAGCTTCCTTTAGGACAGTTAACTAGAATGTTATCAATGTCCTCTGGTTTTTGTCTGTCCAACCATCGGAACAGGAGTGAATTTGGTCGCTTCATAATACAAAAGAGCAGAGGTAAGAGGCCTCGACGTTTAATAGATGAGGACGAAGTAGAAGAACATGAGTGAATTTGAAGAGAACACTTTAATACATGAAGAAGAGTCAGATCAGGATTTTGAATATGAAGACTTCGATGAAGATGACTTTGGTGAAGATGATTGATAAAATATATACCTGTTGGGAGCTGGAAGCCTGGAATTCTGCCTATGAAACATAAATTTTGAATTTTAATTTTCCTTCTAAAAGTATTATTTAATATATTATAAAGGATAAATTAAGTTATTTTTGGCTTTAAGTGTGATTTAATATATTATGAAGTATAAATTATGTTATAAACCTATATACATATATCCTAAATAATAAATAAAAAAATTTGTAAAACATGTGCCTAGCTTCAAAGAAGCACGCGCCTCGCTTTTGCGCTTTGCGCCTAGGCTCCAGAGAGTTTTGCGTCTCGGTGCGCTTAATGCTTTCGATAACACTGATCCGTCCACAATAGCAACTATATACCTCGTTGCAGAAATAAATAAACAGAACACATAATTATGCAGATTTGGAAAAAGAGAAGGTAAATTGCAGTATGTATTGTGCAGATTTATGACATGAAGGATGCATTCTTCCGATTATAACATACCATGCTGAATGCAGAAAATCAGAAAATAAACTAATGCAGAATAACACAATGTGGATGACAATTGCATAAATTGAATTCAAATTTCAGAAAACAAGTCGACTAGTCTACTGACTTTCTATAAGATAGCAAGTCGACCGTCTGAATACGACTGGTCGCGACTCGTCGAGTGCGTGAATCATGCAACGCATGGTGGTCAATTACAAATTAAAGTTTTCTATGCATATTGTTTAAAAGCTAAAATTGGAAAATAATAAATGGATATATAAATGCTTCTTGTTTGTTAAGATTATGAGTTGTTTTAACTCGTGTAGGAGAACCATGTCAATGTAGGACCTATACTTCTTTCACAGCCCTCTTCAGTATGGTGATATTTGATTAATAAATAGGCCTTGTTGAATTACTACATCTTTGACTAAAGTACGTTACAGGACACCCTGAGGTTACATTATCTTCTTGTCTATTGCGGTTAATTGAAAGGTAGGTTTATTTAATTTTATCAAGCCGTTACTTTTCCAGATCGAATCAGGCGTGATTGAGAAGAAGTACATTGCAAAGGTCAGAGGAGTATTTCCTGAAGATGAGGTGTGTTCTTATATACTGGATTTCTAAAATTTGTACTTTTGATTATTGTGTAATTTCTAGGTTTACTTGCTCTTTTATGGTAAGAAATGTTTTACTTCTGCTGTTCTTTTCACGATTACCCCAGAAAATTGTCAACGCGAATGTAGATTTCAATGCCCGAGAAGGGATAAGCACAGCAGAGGTAACATTATTATTTCACTTATTATTAATTTTATTTAATTATTTGTAATAATTGATTAATTGACGCTTAAACTAGAATTGGCCTCTGCCCTACGGTGTTATTATGTAATTACTTGTAGGATGACTTTTGAGTGCTGGTAGTTCCCCAGGGCTTAGGATGAATCTTATAACACTACGTTTAACTTCTGAAAATTCTGGTCCTGTCACTTATTAGGTAAAAAAATATGCAATGTACATTGACCGGATTTGGTGTGGTGAGCCTGTTTCAAAAAATTGACTAGGAAAAGTCACTAGGATTGCATAGTCTGTCGAAAGGAATGAAGTTGATTTTTCCGCAGTGGTTAGGTTCCAGTCAGACTGGTTTTGGCTTAACTTGTGGTTGTCTGGTATTGCTTCTCTATTAACAGTAACTAGTTTTTCCCGTACAGTCTTGTCACTTGTGTACAAAATGTTCGTTTTCCGTTTCTCTAATGCTTTAGATAATAAAAAGTATCAACTCAATTTACTTTCTTAAAAAAATATATCAGATGAATATTGTGCTTTAAGAACTGTACTATTATAATATATGGTATATGAATTGGATTTAGTTTCATTCATACATGATGTGTTTCGTTTGAATATTGATAATTAGGTTATATCTTTCATCAGTTTTACAGATACCTAGACTATTAGAGTTAATTACTATTGAGCTAAATGTGTGATGTTGGGGCTTTTCTCATGAAAACATGTTAGCCCTAGCCATGTATGACCGGCTTTACTTTCTTCTACCAGGATGCTTACAAAATATCATGTCGTACCTGTTTCTGTGCTCCTGCATGTGTGTATTTTTTAAGCGTGTCTACTCATACTAAGTTTTATTTCCTCAATTCTATCAATATCTTATATGTTATAGTCCAGACACCATGATTCTTTCTGTTATGCACACTACATTTAAACCAGTTTTGGAGACGGTATTGTGTACATGTAATATACGGAACATCCACAATATGCCATAATTTGTATCCATTTCATGATATCTGATACTTCATAGCTCTTGACTATGTAGTTTTACGTAACTTACATTATTAGCTGTTATGAGCATTCTAAAGGCAGATAAGAAGGTTATTTACTTGAAGCATCATTTCCTTGTTCAGGTGTCCAAAGATTGTGGCAATGGTATTACTGCCCTAAAGGGTAAGGTTGCATGCACAAAATTTATCAGGATTAGCACTGATGGTAAACATAGCATTGTTTCGTGTCGACCAATCACCGGGAGAACCCATCAAGTAAGAAAAGTCATCTTTCCACATCAATTTTATCAAGTGATTGCTTCAAATAAGAAGAAAACAAAAATTTATTGTTGCACCACCCTCAATGCTGCATGTACGTTATATAATAATTGTTAAAGGGTTTTATTGCCTCCGGAAGGTGAGAATGTTGGATCTTCTACTAATAGACAGGAACCATTAAGACGTGAATCATTAGAACTACTACTAATACTTGACCTAGAATTGTGCTAAGAAAAGTGTAGAGTTCAAATGTTGGCAGCTACAAATAAAACTTAAAATAATTTATTAGTACCAAAAAGGTTATGCGATAGCTTCACAGTTTGAAACTTGGCAACTACACGGAAGAAAAAACGAGATAAAGTCTTTTTATTAATATACAACTAACATGTATTTCACAGTCACATGTGTTTATATAAATATAAAAGGCTAATATAATTATAGCACACAATATTTATATAGAAATGAAGTTAAAATTATTGAAAAATCCTTGCTTCTGCACATGTTTGAAGCTTGTACAAACAATATGCATATGTGCTGTGGCAATGGAGAAAAGAAGTTGGGGGTACTCCAGAAAAACATGTTGCTAGGTCTTGAACTCCATGCCCTTCCTCAAAATATCTAACACTTGAACGAACTAGGCATTAGACAAACTCTGTTTATTCAATATGTGATCTATATGAATGATATAGAAAAATTAATAGAATACACCTTAAGGACAATAAATTTTTATGCAATGAAACAAACCCACATCGTTCAAGAAGGACCCTTGGATCAAATCATTTTTCTGGACTTCACAAGAAATATAAATGTATATTTTTCAGGGTGCCATGGTCTGCCCTGGGTCCAACATCATCTTTCCCTGCATATAAGTGTGATGTTTCTCATCTGTCAAATATTTCAATTTATAGCTGAATTACCCTCCTCCCTCCCAAAAAAACTCCAGTGAATTGCATTGTGATCACTACTAATTATAATCTTAATTTGCATTTTAAGAAATTGGTTTTGCCAACTTCCAGTCAATGGTTGTCACGTCGATAAGTCGAGTCGAGTCGGTGGAGGTCCAGCTTGTCGACTAGTCGAATAGTCGTAGACTAGTCGCTGACTAGTTGACAAATTAATAATAATTAATTAAACAATATATCTTATATACGTGGTTTTTCATGACAAAATTAGAAATTCTCATATTAATATGTATATGAATCACAAAATAGATATGTTAAACACAAATATATCTTTTTTTCCTTTTACATACTCACATAGATAAGTTGACTATACATATATATAAACAGATTATACTACATGTAGTCATATATATTCAATTTTAATCAATTTATACATACATATACACACCCACATAAAGATATATAAGCTGAAATTAACATGTTGATTGTTGATGTTAAGAAGATTTTTAGAATTTTTATAAGTTTTTTTCATTTTAAATTTTGATTGGATTTTACACTAATCGACCGACTAGTCGATAAGTTGCCCGACTAGTCGAGCAAGTCGACCGACTAGTCGACAATTCACAAGTCGAGCTCTCCAGTCGAATTTCGCAAACCGTACTAGTCGAGCACCGTGACAACAATGTTCCAGTCTTTACCTCAAGTGCTGGTGGCATTTCATTGCTGATTACTTACAAATGGTTTTATTACTTGAACGAGCCAATTATTTGAAGGACTGGTTTGTATTTGATGTAAAATAGTAACAGTTTATTAATTTTCTTCTTCTTCTTGTAGATACGCGTCCACCTGCAATATATTGGTCATCCAATTGCCAATGATACACTTTACCTCTCTGAATCTGTTGACAATGTTTCTACAGAAGGGTTCAGGGCTAATAGAGAGTTTAGACATTTCTCGAAGTCCGACTCAGATGTAGGATCTGGTGATGCATCTAAAATAGGTTCTGAAAAAGGTTTCACTATTGATCCATTATGCACCAATTGTCCCGACTTGGCACCTAAAGGGTAAGATTTGGTGTTACCATTTTTGAAGATGAACATAAATACTGAACCTAAATTACACCTAGTGAGGCTCTGATTATTTCAAATGCCTTCTTTAATCTTTTATTTTGGTTCCTATAACTCTACACATGATGCCAAATGTCTCCTAATCAAATGTTAGTTATCAATATGCAAGTACATGGTTTGAAGATTAATTGAGCCTTGACAGTGTTTAAAATCTTATTTTCATTTTTCTCCATTCTAAAAGAAGAGAGATTTTCATCGTAGATCTGGTCTTGTTTTTTTAGCTTTCTTGCGGTTTTAAATATGCTAGAACGATGAAAGTATACAATAAAAGAATCTTTTATGTATGTTGATTATTTTTGTTGTCTTAAAATGGGGTAGACTGATAAGAGGGTATTATTGTTAATGTAGCTCCTAATCTCTTGTTGATTTTAAAATTTATGTAATAGGTCTTAAATTAATTTTATAAAAAAGAAGCCTGTTCTGATTGCTTGTTTCATGTGCAGATATGATGGATATGAGGAAGGCCTCTGGTTGCATTGTGTCCAATACAGTGGACCAGGTTGGGTCTATGAATGCCCACTTCCAGATTGGGCCATTCTTAGCTAATTGTTTTTCCACAATTTTATTTGCAAAATTTTGTTAGGCTGTATTAGAATGCAATTTGAAACAATTTGTTTATTATCTTATTACAAGGATATAAATGAAAGTTAATTATCTTCTCTTGCAACTTCAGCTCCATGGAACATCAGTGTATCTTTACAAAACATGCATTTGTATATATATATATATATACATCTTTGCTGTGGAATGAGATTAAAAAAAAGTATTACGACCTCAATTTTGGATAACATAAGACCAATTAATAGAACGAAAAATAGGAGAAAGGGGAGATATGAAATATGTTATGCATGTAATTAGCAAGTGTTTTTTTTATATGGAAGTAATAGGTGATTTGATATAAAATTTGAAAGATCTAAAAGAATTACATAGTAAAGAACCACAGGGGCATTGATCATGATCATATATCTTTTCATGTTCATTTAACTTTTGTTAATGGCTGCTTTAATTAAGTTTCATAGTACATGAAGCACAGTGTATATGTAGATGTATATCTGATCTAGTAGCTCAGTTGACAATGAGGTCATATCTCCAACTAGGTAGAGATATTAAAGATTATCGCGAAACAAGGACAAAGATTCTCCAAGTATCAACAGAAAATTAAAAAGCAGCCTCAAGAAGATGGATCTAATCTCTATATCCAAATCAATTATACATCCCGAACGACAATATTGATCATCGACTTAATGATTGAAAAAGATTCAGAAACTGGGGCATGTTCTTGCAACATCTATATGGCCCAGATCACTGGCATTTGCAGTGTATGCGTGTGTGTGTGTGTGTGTTACAGTATGCTACTAGTAAATTGATAATATTTTTGGTATAGCATGTCCCTGAAACACGGCCATCATAGATAGGTAAAGCACCGGCCTCTGTGTTAGTGTTACAACCTCTAATTTTTGCTTCTAGCTGGCTCTTTAGAATACACACATATATAAAATTTTATGTTCTTGATCACATGAAAGTTCAATCAAGGAACCTTAAATTGGCATTATTAGTGAAATGCATGCAGCTGGAATGCAAATTGTTTTGTACAAGTGGAATAAGACCTATAATTAGGCATAAATTCCCAACTGTAGTTCGACCTGGAGTCTGGCTAAAACCAAGATCAGCAAGACGAAGCACGCCTCGAATTATCAGAAAATGTTTCGAATCATCAATGATATGCTCGTGCATGTTAAGATTCTTAAATTCATTCTCTATATAAGTGATCAGTTCACCTGAAATCTGATTACCAGGATTATATCTCATATCATCCTCTTCTCTAATATTAATTATTATTAAGTCTGTTTCTAAAGTTGGAGTAGCAGTAATACATGGCCAGCTTAACTATATACATGTATACACGACAAGCCAACTACATATGAAATGAAAGTGAAATGGTTCATGATATGCATGAGCTAGATGATAATTCCGCATCGATCTTTATGTTTTTTGAAGGGTCCATGGCTCCATGCGCGAAAGGTGCTGACATTCCTTGTGTCATACTTACACTTCTAACCTCTTCCAAAACTGTGTACTTGTTTACTATCCATCGCTGTGGAACGGGAATTTCAAAACAACCAAAGTTAAAATTAAATTTTGTCAATATTTTCAGGTTAGCAGAGGGGATTTTTGTAGAGCTGCAAATGAAAAGAACCGAGTTCTGTCTAAGCCAAGCCGAGCTTAATTTTTTTTTAAACGAGCCGAGCCGAGCCGATTTTGAAAAACGAGCCGAAAAAAATGTGTACGATCGGCTCGTTTATAAACGAGCCGAGCCGAGCCATGCCTATCCGTACCGTATCTATATCTATCTATAGTTGATTGGCTACTATTTAGGTCTTCAACTTATTTTAACTAGAGTTTTGATAAATATAACGATCTAACCTCTCTGTGAGAGAGTAGAGTGAAGAACAAAAGAGCGACAAATATTGTAATATTTTAGCCTCCAATTCTAATTTGTATCATGATTCCGTCACTGTTGAATTACTCAAGAATTAAATCGCTTCTCCATCTCTATCTTAGATACAGAATCTTAACTATTTCAAGATATATCCCTTGGTGATCCACCTAAGCTTTTCTTTTATCATTTCTTTACAATTTAGTTTTTGCAAGTATATCCATGCATAACATCAACTTTGTAAAGCACTAGAAAAGTTGAGCTTGTTATGGCAGGGGCATGTTTTTATGCAGTACTTTACGCTAAATCCCATCATTCATCAATCTTCCAGTGTGTTGCAATTTGCAAGATTTGCCGCGTTACTAGCCTACAATTACATGGTGCTTCTTCAAACACAAAAATGGATCATCAACACCACTCGATCATATACCCACAGCTTCTATGAACATCATTACTACTTATTAGAAGATTAATAAAGATAAAAACAAGTTGATAGATTCAACCCAAATATGATTTCTGTGTTTATTTCACCGTCCCAGTCCCAGTCCCATTAGTATCTTTACACACTGAATCGGTCAAAAAATTAATGCGACCGAGAGGCCGGCCGCTTTAAAGGTTTTACAATTGGTCTGCAGCCGGAAAAAAATGTTGGATAATCTCAAATAGTTAATTTATTCTTTATTTTGTATTATGTGTTTTTGTAGTAGTCGTTGCTGAGACTTAGTCTTGTTGCAAGTCCGGAGATTTTCTAGGCATTATCAAATAAGGAAGTGGTAGAATGAGTTTAGGAAAGTAGTTGTTGTGAGGTCCTGTTTTTCAGCTAGTTAGTTCTACGATCATATATATATATTCTATACTGCTGCATTAATAAAATATAAACCAAGTTCTTGACATTGTGGTGTTACTTTGTTGCTCTCAGTTTATATCATAAATCGTATATACAATATATGGTATCAGAGCAATCAGGTTGTGAAGTAAGCATTAAGGATGTCAACTGTAGAGATGAACAAGGGGAAAGCAGGATCGTTTGGGCTGAGTTACCCAATGCTGGCCAGAAGCAATTATACAGCTTGGTCGGTAAAGATGAAAGTCTTTATGCAAGCTCAGGGAGTCTGGAATGCTGTTGAACCAACTGACTCGAAGGGAGCTGTGGAAGATAAAATGGACAAAATTGCACTGGCCATGATCTACCAAGGTATCCCTGAGGATGTGTTGTTGTCGGTTGCCGAAAAGAAGACAGCCAAGGGGGCTTGGGAGGCGATAAAAACCCTATGTCAGGGTGCAGATCGAGTGAAGAAAGCAAGAGTCCAAACGCTGAAGTCTGAATTTGAATCGATAAGCATGAAAGAAACGGAGGTGCTTGATGATTTTTATATGAAACTTAATGGGCTCGTCACAAACATACGAGCTCTAGGTGAAGAGATGAAGGAGTCCTACATAGTGAAAAAATTACTGAGATCGGTGCCAACAAAATTCCTGCAGATCACTTCCGCAATGAAACAGTTCAGTGATCTCGAGACTATGACGGTAGAAGAAGCTATGGGCTCGCTAAAGGCTCATGAAGAGAGGGTAAGGGGTAAAACTGAACCAACTGAAAGCAAGCTTATGCTCATCGAAGAAGAATGGCGAAAAAGAGACAATGACGATGGGAAACTGTTATTGATTCGTGAGGAGTGGTTAATACGCAGCAACAAGGGAGGTCCAGATGGTCAAGGTTCAGGATTCAAGGTTCGAGGAGTGCAAGATAGAAGTAAAATCAGGTGCTTTAATTGTAACATTCTCGGGCACTTTGCAGCGGAATGCCGTGGACCAAAATGTTTCAGGGAGCAGAAGCAAGAAGCTAACTACTTAGCAAAGATAGATGACGACGAACCGGCTCTGTTACTGGCCAAACATGATAAGGATGAAAGGGAACTGATGATAATTGATGCAAGGAAAGTGAAGTCACCTCAGAGATTAAATCATGAAAGCAAACAACTGGATTCTAACCTTTGGTATCTTGATAATGGTGCTTCCAATCACATGACCGGATACAAGTCCAAGTTCAGTACACTCGATGAAGGCATCACTGACAAGGTTAAATTTGGAGATGGCTCAGCTGTGGACATTAAAGGAAAGGGGTCAATGATTTTCAAGTGCAGAAATGGGGAAGAACATAAGCTTAATGACGTGTATTTTATTCATAGTCTCAACAGCAACATAATCAGTCTTGGACAATTGTCCGAAGAAGGTAATAGAGTCGAGATAAGGGGAGAATACTTGTGGGTATATGGGAAGGACGAAAGATTACTAATGAAAGTTAAGAGGTCTCCCAATAGGTTGTATAAATTAATAATTGAGACTGCAAAACCAGTGTGCTTACTTTCAAGGGCAGATGAGGTCTCGAGATTATGGCACTCTCGTTTGGGACACGTGAATTACCAAGCCATGTGCATGATGTCTACGGAGGGGATGGTCAGAGATATGCCTAAGATAGTTCATCCAAGAAACGTATGTGTTGGTTGTCTCATGTCGAAGCAGACAAGGAAGCATATGCCAACAAAATCAAATTTCAGTGCCAAGAAGGTGTTAGAGCTTGTTCATGGAGATTTGTGTGGCCCGATTACGCCAGAGACTGCTTCAGGAAATAGGTATGTCTTCTTGCTAGTTGATGATTTTAATCGCGTGATATGGGTCTATTTACTTAAGGCTAAGAATGAAGCGTTAGATGCATTTAAAAAATTTAGAGCAATGGTTGAAGATGGGTCAGAACGAAAGGTGAAAGTATTTAGAACTGACAGAGGAGGTGAATTTGGGTCAAACGAGTTTAAGACATACTGTGAAGATGCTAGAATAGAAAGTCATTATACTGCTCCATACACGCCTCAACAAAACGGCGTAGTGGAATGCGGAAATAGGACAGTGATGCAAATGACAAGAAGTTTTTTAAAGGAAATGAAATTACCAGTAAGATTCTGGGAGGAGGCAGTCAGACACACAGTTTATATTTTAAATCGACTTCCAACACGAGCTTAACAGGGATGACTCCGTATGAAGCATGGTCTGAGAAGAAACCGGATATTGGTCATATACGCGTGTTTGGTTGTATTGGTCACATGAAAATTCCAAGTCACAAAACCAAGAAGTTGGATGATCGAAGCTTGTGCGTGATTAATCTTGGGAAAGAACCTGGTACCAAGGCTTACAGACTTTATGATCCTAAGGAGGGTCGAATTCACGTAAGTAAGGACGTTATTTTTGAAGAGAATAAAGTCTGGCAGTGGGAAGACTTGATGGAGAATGAGACGGAACAGATGGAATATTTCACTATAAATAGTATGCAGATGGCTGATGAAGGAGACACAGAACATCAGAGTGGTGAAGAAGAACAGTCCGAAAGTAGTAATGAGAATCAGCAGTATGAAAGTCCCAGGTGAATATCTCGTCCAAGTTCACATGTTCTGAATCCAGAAAACTATGATGATAGTATCAGCCCAAGGAAGACCAGATTGATTGTAGATGTGTACAATGACACTGAAGAAGTGGCTTTGGAGGAGGAGTTGTGTTTGATGGGGATTGAGGAACCAGCAAATTACAAGGAGGCAGCAAAGGATAAAAATTGGAAACGAGCAATGGAGGGTGAAATTGAGTCCATAGAGAAAAATGGCACGTGGAGGCTTATTGAATTGCCACCAGGACAAAAGATGATAGGACTAAAGTGGATCTTTAAACTCAAAAGAGATGCAGCTGGGAAGATAGTAAAATACAAGGCGCGACTTGTCGCAAAAGGCTATGTCCAGGAGCACGGAATAGACTATGATGAAGTTTATACCCCCGTCACTCGCCTTGAAACCGTTCGCTTGTTGATAGCACTATCAGCAAAATATAATTGGCAAGTGCATCACTTAGACGTCAAAACCGCTTTTCTTAACGGAGAAATAATGGAGCATGTATTCGTTGCTCAACCGGAAGGGTTTGAAAAACAGGGTCAAGAAGGTTTGGTGTATAAACTCACAAAGGCTTTGTATGGATTGCGTCAAGCTCCTCGAGCTTGGTATGCAAAATTAAATCAATATCTAGAAAGCTTGGGTTTTGAACGATGCCCATACGAAAATGCAGTCTACACGAGAGGAACAGGGAGTAACAGTCTGATAATCGCTGTTTACGTGGACGACATCTTGGTAACTGGGGCTGATGTTGCAAACATTTAAGAGTTTAAACATCAAATGGGGCAGAAGTTTGAGATGTCAGACTTAGGAAGGCTCAGTTACTACTTGGGTATTGAAGTGGAGCAAGGAAATGGGTTCATCGAATTAAAACAGTCAAGTTATGCCAAAAAAATTGTTGAAAAGGCAGGAATGAAAGATTGCAATCCCACGAAATATCCAATGGATCCGAAGGATCAAATATCAAGGGATGAAGGTGGAACATCTGTTGATGTTACTATGTATAAGAGTATGGTTGGAGGACTTCGTTACCTAGTCAATACTCGTCCAGACATTGCTTACGCGTTTGGGGTGGTAAGTCGTTATATGGAACGACCTACGACTGTGCATTTAAATGATGTGAAAAGAATCTTACGCTACGTAAAGGGCACGTTGCAGTTTGGTCTGGTATACACTAAGAGCAGTGGGAACAATATCATCACTGGATATTCTGATAGCGACATGGGTGGTTCGTTGGATGATAGAAAGAGTACCGCAAGTATGGCCTATTACTTAAATGATAGTCTGATTTCGTGGGTTTCTCAAAAGCAAAGATGTGTAGCGCTCTCCTCTTGTGAAGCGGAGTTCATGGCGGCCACTGCTGCAGCCTGCCAAGGTATATGGCTGAAGAATGTCCTAAGTCGAATAACAACTAAATATAGTGGCCCAGTTATCTTACACATTGATAATAAGTCAGCTATCGATTTGGCCAAGAACCCGGTGTTTAATGGAAGGAGCAAACATATAGATATACGCTACCATTTTATCCGAGAATGTGTGGAGCGTGGTGACATCATTGTCAAACATGTTAGCAGTGATCGACAACGTGCAGATTGTTTAACCAAGGCTATTGTTAGGGCGAAAACATGCACTAATATTCACGCAAGTATACGCGTTCGCAAGTAATATAGAATACTTTCTAGTTCGTTCCCTCAGAGACTCAGACTAAGTTATTGTCTAATTAAACTCACTCACCAATGTATGATTACTTCTCAATGTTAAGATAATAACACTTAAAATTGTTGATTAAATATTAACTATAATTAACTACTTAACTAACCACTTAACTAACACTTCAATTTATCAATAATAAAACACTCATGAGTTCACAACTTCATTATTACTTCCTTCTATAGCCATTGTTAATACCTTTAGCATGTGACAGTGATGATATTAATCGAATAACATGAAACTGATAAAAGCCAACTTTCATTGTACTAATACCATTCTACCAAGCATCCACAATTAAGATAGAAGTTGAATAGTCATCAATTATGTTGAGTTCCTATATGTCTACAGAAATTGACAACACAACGATTTAAGCACAAGTTATCCCTTTTGATTACATAGGGCAAATAAAACTGTTAGAATTACCCACTAATCATGCACAACTTACATGAACCTATGCTAGCATGGCAAGTTCTAAATCTCAAGATCCACCGTCGCTTCACAAGAGATTAACACCCTATCTTATATGTTCGCGACGCACATAAGACGAATACGCACAACCACTACTAGATATCATGCAATCATCACACACTAAAGTATTAAACAATTAACTAAAGAATTCCATAATAAATCCGTTGCAACCCCATGATCACGATTAGCCCATAATAGAACTTATCGCCATCATGGGTTCATATGAAATCATGATAAACAACACAAGAAAATAATAACTAACTAATTATATTAAAACAAAGTACGTCACAAGAGTAAATAAGTCAAAGCAAGAAAACTAGCATCCAACGTTACAACGAAACAAGAATCACAAGAAAATATGCTTCCTCTTCCGTTGCGGTGTGCTAAATCGGTCTTCTTCCTTATCTCCTTCGCTTCTTGTGCAAAACACAATCTAAAACACAATCTCCTTCTTATTCTCTATGAAAACGTCTCAAATCTACTTATATAATAGTCCCATAAAACTCAGATTACATAGAAGTTGGAAGCCAAACATAAGTAGAAGTCTAAAATAATTCATCTTTTTCCCCGACCCTGCGCGGCCGCTCAGCATTTCTGCGCGGGCGCGCAAGGCTGCTGCGCGGCCGCTCAGCATTGCTGCGCGGGCGCGCAGGACCCTACTGAAAAAATTCCAGGTTTGCTCCGTTTCTTCGCCGTAATCTGCCCGTTCTTTTCCTCTCGCAATGGTGAACACATGCCAAGGCTTATTCTTGATGATTCCTCCTCCGAAATGCAACTAATACCCTGAAATGCATAAACACTAGAAAAACGCATTAAATACACAAAATACTTGATTTCAAGACACCAATTTAAGCCATTTTAAGACGTTCTAAGTGGTATAAAATGCCACTTATCACACCCCCAAACTTAAATCGATGCTTGTCCTCAAGCGTCACAGACTCAAAACAAATAAAAATGTGCATGAATGCAATCTATATGAAAATGCAACAATCCCCCTTACTACAATTAACCAACCAAATTGTCACGTCTCAACGAATGCAGTTAGACACTAAAGATCAATAAACTCATGCAAACAGACATACAGCCAGAAACGTGGTGTGTGCAAATGCTTAACAGATATGCTTCGGAACTAGACCAATTACTATGACTAGACTATCCTCAAGGCAATCCTACGATTATACAAAGAATAAAAATTCTAGGCACAAAGTGATATACAACACTACAAGAACTCTGGAGCTTACTACGGAATTGTGCTTTTTATTTACAACTCAAATGCTTATTAGACCGTGCAATGAGTGAGGTCCACAAAAGACTTATACAATGGTATCCATGTAACGAGCGTTTGGTTAGCGGATCCCAGACTCTAAAAGCCTTAGGTCACTAGGCACAAAGTCCCCTAAGAACTTAATAACTCGAATACCAAAGAGCCCACTCTTGATCAATTATGCAATTTTTTTTTCTTCTCTGAGCAAGTGCGTTTCGCTCCATCTTGCTCAACCCTAGACTACTCGCATAACATGCGAGTCGGCTACAAGCCAATTGACGCCTAGCCACAACTAGCAACAAATTCCATTTTTACTCCATTTTTTTTCTTTTTCATGCCTTTACCACTAAGAACCTATTATCAAATTCTAAGCATAATAAATAGATTATCCTCGAAAATAATCAGATCATAACAACAATCTAGCCCTTAAGTATTCTCTAAGACTTAGTAAAAATACAAGTGCTTCTAGCATGCATATTAACCTACACAACTTAATATCACTTTAATGCTATCACTACACTCGCATCAATATCACAATTCAGTCGATAAATCATTGCAAAAGGGATCATGGTATATGCATGAGCTATATGATATGACAAACAAATAAAGCTATAAAAAAAACTATATGGCAAAAATTATGCAACTATATGAACTAACTATCATGAATATGCAGCTATATGACACACACAAAATATTCCTTAACTACCACCCCCAAACTTAAAATCTTCACTGTCCCCAGTGAAGGTAGTAGAAAGGAACACATGGTATACCTACTCGGAGTCATCATCATCATCACCCTCAGTGGGTGGAGTATCAGGAGGCGGGTATGCAGAGTCCTCACCAAAAACTGGCCACTGGATATCAGCTCCAAGGCCTCGAAAAGCAGTCCCTAACGCAAGGGTGAGCTCCTGAGCAAACCTGCTCTGCGTCTCATACATGGCATCCATCCGCCGTGAAAGCCTCCTATACTGGGCATCACCCATCCCAGCACCCTCCTGAGCTCTCGAAGAACCAGCCTCACCACGCCCTGGCCTAGCCATAGTAGCACCTCGTGCTGGACGCCCTCCTGGAAGATGATAACCCATCCCATGCTCCTCAGGCTCACCACCGGTCCACTCCTGCATCCCATTCAGAGTGCCAGAATCTATCGGAGCTGCTGGCAACTGCAACTGCTCATGAGCCGGCCAGTTCACTCCTACTGCTCGGCATAGCTTCGTAACCGTGGATGCATAAGGGATGTTCATATGCTTTACTCCCCTCAAAAACTTCAAAATTCCTTGGTAGATAAACTCACCAAGGTCCACATAGTATTCCTCATTCAGAATTCCCCACAACAACTGTGCTCTCTCAACTGTGACCTCGTGTGCATGTGAAGAAGGCAAAATATTAGCACATATAAATGCATTCCATGCACGGGCATACCTGTTCATGGCGATCGCCGGAAAGTGACGATACTCATTATTGGCTGGACTGCGGTTCCAAACTGTGCCCGGTCGACAGAGAGTCGCACAAATCAAATCCAAGTCAAAATCCTCAGCAGTCTTTTCATTCCAGTTCTCCTCCTCGGGCTTCCTCTCTCGCTGTCCAATCACACGGTGAATCGCCGCAGGATGATAATCAACCGTAAGCCCACGAACTACAGAAAACCCATTCTTTTCAGCCTTCGCGTTCGCGTAGAACTCGCGAACCACACTCATCGGTACTGCTTCGGGTGACTCACAAAAAGCTATCCACCCCTTCTCTGCAATCATGGGTAACAACTCACCATCCCTCCCTGATGGTAAAAACCCCCTCTCCTTCAGAATCGGCTTCCCCAACAGCCTAGTGTACTCCTCCTCCGCAGCTCTGTCAGTTAACTGAGGCCTTGCAGCAGTACCCCTTGATGAATCAGCAGTAGGAACTGTGCTGCTGCTGTCAATAGTGCGTGCTCTCTTGGGTGCCATTGATTTGTGAATAAAAGTGTGTAAGAACTGATTTTTGATGTTTATGAGAGGGTTTAAGTGTAGGAAGTGTGTGGGAGATATGTGGGATAGGTGTATGTATATATAGGGTGTGGAGTAGGTTAAATTAGATTAGGAGTGGGTTTGAAGGATAAAATCATGGGGTAATGGGAAAAGAATTCGTGGGTTTATGGGCTGTGCTGGGTTTTTGTGTTTTATTTATTTTATTTTTTTTCTGAACTGCAAAAAATTTTCTGGAACTCGACCCCTGCGCGGCCGCTCAGCATTTCTGCGCGGGCGCGCAGCAAGCTGCGCGGCCGCTCAGCATAGCTGCGCGGGCGCGCAGAGGGTCTCTGGGAAAAAAAATTTTCAGCCCCTTTTTTCTGATTTTTTTATGTTTTTGGATAGGTTATTAACTTCTAAGGGTTCCTGTAACAACAATTCATGGGTTGCCTCCCACGCAGCGCTTCTTTTTCGTCATTAGCTTGACGTTCCGTACCTTTCTCAAGTAGTCAACAAAATGGCACTAACCACCTCTCGGTTTGCCATGTCCCCATAGTAGTGCTTTAACCGCTGACCGTTAACCTTGAATGCTTGGTCCGAATCCTTCTCAAAAATTTCCACCGCTCCATGTGGAAACACAGTTTTGACAATAAAAGGTCCAGACCACCTTGATTTCAACTTCCCAGGAAAAAGTCGGAGCCGAGAGTTGAATAACAGAACTTGTTGCCCTGGCACAAATAACTTAGGATGTAGCTTCCTATCGTGCCACCTCTTCACCTTTTCCTTATACATTTTGTTATTCTCGTACGCTTGAAGTCGAAATTCATCAAGTTCATTAAGCTGAAGCATTCTTTTCTTACCAGCTGCATCTAAATCCAGGTTCAATTTCTTCAATGCCCAGTAGGCCTTATGCTCAAGCTCCGCCTGTAGATGACATCCCTTACCGTACACCAACTGAAACGGTGACATCCCAAGTGGAGTTTTGAATGCTGTTCTGTAAGCCCAAACAGCTTCATCGAGCTTTAAAGACCAATCCTTCCTTGACGGACAAACAACCTTCTCTAGAATGCGCTTTATCTCTCTGTTAGACACTTCCGCTTGACCATTTGTTTGCGGATGATAGGCAGTAGCTACTCGATGATTCACATTATAACGCTGCATCATAGAAGTGAACTTACGGTTGCAAAAATGCGATCCTTCATCACTTATGATTACCCGAGGCGTTCCAAACCTTGTGAAAATTTGCTTATGAAGAAAATTTAGCACTGCCTTTGCATCATTTGTCGGTAAAGCTTTAACTTCGACCCATTTTGAGACATAATCGACTGCCAGCAAGATGTACTGATTATTGCAAGATGAGATAAAAGGCCCCATGAAATCGATTCCCCACACATCAAAGACCTCGACTTCAAGCATCACATTTAATGGCATCTCATCCTTCCTTGACAAATTTCCCACTCTTTGGCAACGATCACACCTTAAAACAAACTGATGAGCATCCTTGAACAAAGTAGGCCAGAAAAAACCTGCTTGCAGAATACGAACTGCCGTCTTCTCACCTCCATAGTGTCCACCATAAACCGTGGAATGGCAGTCTCGTAATATCCCCTCCGTCTCACAGAATGGGATACATCTCCTGATGATCTGGTCAGCTCCCTGTCTAAACAAATATGGTTCATCCCACATATACCACTTCACCTCATGCAGAAACTTCTTCTTTTGAGCGGATGTCAAATTAGGCGGCATTATATTGCTGACAAGATAGTTTACAATATCTGCAAACCATGGTTCTTCCTCCTGCATTACAAATAACTGCTCATCCGGAAAAGATTCATTGATTAACGTCCTATCTTGTGAAGTAGAATCGGGATTCTCCAACCTAGAGAGATGGTCAGCTACTTGATTCTCAGTACCTTTTCTATCTTTGATCTCTAACTCAAATTCTTGAAGTAAAAGCACCCAACGAATGAATCTCGGCTTCGAATCCTTCTTAGAAACCAGATAGCGAATAGCTGCATGATTAGTGAATACTGTTACTTTCGTACGAAGCAGATAAGATCGAAATTTCTCAAAGCCAAAGACTATAGCCAAAAGCTCCTTTTCAGTAGTGGTGTAGTTCAATTGGGCCCCATTTAAAGTCTTACTCGTATAGTAGACCACATGGAAGAGATTTTTCTTGCGCTGTCCCAGAACTGCACCTACCGCATAGTCACTCGCATCACACATCATCTCAAACGGTTCTGTCCAATCTGGTGCTGTAATAACTGGTGCCGTGATCAAACTCTCCTTGAGAGTCTCGAATGCTGCCAAACATTCATCATCAAATTTAAAAGGCACATCTTTCTCAAGTAAATTGCACAACGGCTTAGATATCTTTGAAAAGTCCTTGATGAATCGCCGATAAAAACCCGCATGACCGAGAAAACTACGGATTCCTTTCACCGAATTGGGTGGGGGAAGATTTTCAATGACTCCCACCTTGGCCTTGTCCACCTCCAGACCTTTGCTAGAGACCTTATGCCCAAGGATAATGCCTTCACGCACCATAAAATAACATTTCTCCCAATTAAGCACCAAATTAGTTTCCACGCATCTTTTGAGTACGGCGCGCAGATTATTCAAACATTCATCATATGAGTGTCCAAAGACGGAGAAGTCATCCATGAACACTTCGACGTTATTTCCAATCATGTCAGAGAATATAGCCATCATACATCTCTGAAAGGTGGCCGGGGCGCCATATAACCCAAACGAAACTCTTCGAAAAGCAAATGTGCCAAATGGACAAGTGAAGGTAGTCTTTTCCTGATCCTCTGGTGCAATACAAATCTGATTATACCCGGAATAACCATCCAGAAGACAAAAATACTCATGTCCCGCCAATCTGTCGAGCATTTGATCAATGAATGGGAGAGGGAAGTGATCCTTCCTTGTGGCTTTGTTCAATTTTCTATAATCCATGCATACTCTCCATCCTGTAATTGTTCGAGTAGGGATGAGCTCATTCTTTTCATTTGTGACCACAGTGATACCTCCTTTCTTAGGTACACATTGCACGGGGCTCACCCACGAGCTGTCGGAAATAGGATAAATGATGCCTGCATCTAGCCATTTCAGAATTTCTTTCTTCACCACCTCCTTCATGATCGGGTTCAGTCTTCGCTGCTGTTCCACAGTTGGCTTACTACCTTCCTCTAACAGAATTTTATGCATACAATATGAAGGACTTATCCCCTTGATGTCTGCTATGGTCCATCCTATAGCCGATTTGAATTCTCTCAAAATCCTTAAGAGCTTGTCTTCCTCACTACCTGAAAGGTCAGCTGAAATAATAACAGGTAACGTAGATGAATCACCTAAAAAAGCATACCTCAAGTGTTCAGGTAATGGTTTGAGCTCCAAGGTAGGTGCTTCCTCTATTGATGGTTTGAGCTTCCCTTCAGCATTCTTAAGGTCAGAAGTACCAAGAGATTCAAATGGTATGTCGAGCTTTCGCTTCCATAGAGAAGCATTCAGATATTGTAATTGTTCGTTGCTATCTTCATCATCGCTGTCAAAATCCCCCACTAAGGCCTTTTCCAATGCATCAGACATTAGCATGTGATCGAGTTCCGAAGTAACCGTAGAATCAATCACATCTACTTTTAAGCACTCCTCATCTTCTGTAGGGAATTTCATTACCTTGAATACGTTGAAGGTCACATCCTGATCTTGGACCCGCATAGTAAGTTCCCCTTTTTGCACATCTATCAAGGTACGGCCAGTAGCCAAGAAAGGCCTCCCCAAGATTATGGGAATCTTCTTATCTTCCTCAAAATCCAGAATAACAAAATCAGCAGGAAAGAAGAGCTTATCCACCTTGACGAGCACATCCTCAACTATGCCCCTTGGGTAAGTAATGGAACGGTCCGCCAATTGTAGCGACATGTATGTGGGTTTTGGATCAGGCAGATCCAACTTTTTAAAGATCGACAACGGCATCAGATTAATGCTTGCTCCCAAATCACAAAGGCACTTGTCAAAAGTTAGATTGCCAATGGTGCAAGGAATGGTGAAGCTTCCTGGATCTTTCAGTTTTGGTGGTAACTTTTGTTGCAGAACCGCGCTGCATTCTTCCGTGAGAGCAACGGTTTCAAGGTCATCCAGTTTCACCTTCCTTGAAAGAATAGTCTTCATAAACTTCGCATAACTAGGCATTTGTTCCAGCGCCTCAGCGAAAGGTATATTGATGTGAAGTTTCTTGAACATCTCCAGAAACTTCCCGAACTGTCTATCCAGCTTTTGTTGCTGCAATCTCTTAAGAAAAGGTGGTGGAGGATAGAGCTGTTTCTCCCCTATATTAGCCTCAGGCAGAGTGTGTTTAACAGTAGTCTTCCTTGGTTCCGCTACTTTCTCCTTTTACTTAGATTCTTCATCTCTAACTTCAGCTTCGACTTCTTTTGCCTTTTCAGCATCAGCTACTTTTCCAGACCTTAAGGTAATAGCCTTGACTTGCTCTTTAGCTTCCTTCCTGCCTGGTACTTCCGTATCACTGGGATGAGTGCCAGGTTGACGATTGAGCACTGCATTGGCTAATTGACCGATTTGATTTTCCAAGGTCTTGATAGAAACCGCCTGACTCTTGCACAACAGCTTAAGTTCCTCAAAATCAGCACTAGTAGGTGCAGCTGCACTTCCCCGTTGAGGATATGATTGCCTTGTAGCATACTGCTGTGGTTGCTGGAATCCAGGTGGGTTAAACTGTTTACTTACTCCTTGCTGATATGTTGGCTGAATAGCATTCTGATTATTCCCCAGCTGAAATTTGGATGATTTCTGTTGTTAGGATGATAGGTCGCTGGCACAGGCTGCTGTTGTCGCTGATAATTATTCACATACTGAACAGATTCGTTGACAAGAGAACACTGATCCGTAGCATGAGAACCTGCACAAAGCTCACAAACCATAGCTATTTGATTAACTCCATACGTAGCCAAAGAATCAACCTTCATTGATAGCGCTTGGAGCTGGGCTGCAATAGCGGTGGCTGCATCAACTTCGAGAATACCTACTACCTTGCCTGACGTCATCCTCTGAGTTGGGTTTTGATGCTCGTTTGCAGCCATTGTATCTATAAGATTATACGCCTCAGTATAGCTTTTAGCCCATAAGGCGCCTCCAGCTGCTGCATCGAGCATGGGCCGAGATTGGGCCCCCAAACCATTATAAAAACCAGTGATTACCATCCAATCCGGCATTCCATGATGTGGACATTTTCTCACATTTCCTTGTAGCGTTCCCAAGCCTCGCACATAGATTCTGTAGGTTGCTGCGCAAACTGAGTAAGAGCACTCCTCATAGCAGCAGTCTTTGCCATTGGATAAAACTTCACCAGAAACTTTTGCGCAAGATCTTGCCACGTAGTGATGGACCCAGCTGGTTCAGAATGTAACCAGTCTTTAGCCTTATCCCTCAGTGAGAATGGGAAAAGCCTCAACTTGATAGCCTCATCAGTCACGCCATTATACTTAAAAGTGCTGCAGATCTCGACAAAATTCCTTATGTGCATGTTGGGGTCTTCAGTGGCCGTTCCTCCAAAAGAAACAGAATTCTGCACCATCTGAATAGTGCCCGGCTTGATTTCAAAGGTGTTAGCTTGAATAGCCGGATGAATGATGCTTGACTGAATGTCATCAATTTTAGGCCGAGAAAAATCCATAAGAGCTGGATCAGCTTGAACAATACGATCTCCCATGTTTACTGGTTCTTTCTGCTCAGTTCCTGAATCCGAATCCTCAAAATCTAACTTCTCCGGAGTATCAAGAACTTCGTCTTTCTCCTCAGCTGTATCTAAGGTCCTCTTGCGAGCACGAGAACGAGTTTGCATAAACATTTGCTAAAGTACCTGAAACACAACCGAAAAGAGTAATTAACTACTACGTCCTAATCACTGAGTCCTAATGACCAATGATGGTAAGTACATAAACTAAACAAATACGCCGAGTCCCCGGCAGCGGCGCCAAAAACTTGTTAGGGCGAAAACATGCACTAATATTCACGCAAGTATACGCGTTCGCAAGTAATATAGAATACTTTCTAGTTCGTTCCCTCAGAGACTCAGACTAAGTTATTGTCTAATTAAACTCACTCACCAATGTATGATTACTTCTCAATGTTAAGATAATAACACTTAAAATTGTTGATTAAATATTAACTATAATTAACTACTTAACTAACCACTTAACTAACACTTCAATTTATCAATAATAAAACACTCATGAGATCACAACTTCATTATTACTTCCTTCTATAGCCATTGTTAATACCTTTAGCATGTGACAGTGAAGATATTAATCGAATAACACGAAACTGATAAAAGCCAACTTTCATTGTACTAATACCATTCTACCAAGCATCCACAATTAAGATAGAAGTTGAATAGTCATCAATTATGTTGAGTTCCTATATGTCTACAGAAATTGACAACACAACGATTTAAGCACAAGTTATCCCTTTTTATTACATAGGGCAAATAAAACTGTTAGAATTACCCACTAATCATGCACAACTTACATGAACCTATGCTAGCATGGCAAGTTCTAAATCTCAAGATCCACCGTCGCTTCACAAGAGATTAACACCCTATCTTATATGTTCGCGACGCACATAAGACGAATACGCACAACCACTACTAGATATCATGCAATCATCACACACTAAAGTATTAAACAATTAACTAAAGAATTCCATAATAAATCCGTTGCAACCCCATGATCACGATTAGCCCATAATAGAACTTATCGCCATCATGGGTTCATATGAAATCATGATAAACAACACAAGAAAATAATAACTAACTAATTATATTAAAACAAAGTACGTCACAAGAGTAAATAAGTCAAAGAAAGAAAACTAGCATCCAACGTTACAACGAAACAAGAATCACAAGAAAATATGCTTCCTCTTCCGTTGCGGTGTGCTAAATCGGTCTTCTTCCTTATCTCCTTCGCTTCTTGTGCAAAACACAATCTAAAACACAATCTCCTTCTTATTCTCTATGAAAACGTCTCAAATCTACTTATATAATAGTCCCATAAAACTCAGATTACATAGAAGTTGGAAGCCAAACATAAGTAGAAGTCTAAAATAATTCATCTTTTTCCCCGACCCTGCGCGGCCGCTCAGCATTTCTGCGCGGGCGCGCTAGGCTGCTGCGCGGCCGCTCAGCATTGCTGCGCGGGCGCGCAGGACCCTACTGGAAAAATTCCAGGTTTGCTCCATTTCTTCGCCGTAATCTGCCCGTTCTTTTCCTCTCGCAATGGTGAACACATGCCAAGGCTTATTCTTGATGATTCCTCCTCCGAAATGCAACTAATACCCTGAAATGCATAAACACTAGAAAAACGCATCAAATACACAAAATACTTGATTTCAAGACACCAATTTAAGCCATTTTAAGATGTTCTAAGTGGTATAAAATGCCACTTATCAGCTATAATGATTGCAAAGTTTGAAAGAATGCGTAGCCTCCTGGGTGTTAAAGAGTTGAACAGACATATTTAAGATTAAGAGGGGAATTGTTGGATAATCTCAAATAGTTAATTTATTCTTTGTTTTGTATTATCTGTTTTGTAGTAGTCGTTACTGAGACTTAGTCTTGCTGCAAGTCTGGAGATTTTCTAGGCATTATCAAATAAGGAAGTGGTAGAATGAGTTTAGGAAAGTAGTTGTTGTGAGGTCCTGTTTTCTAGCTAGTTAGTTCTATTCTCATATATATATTCTGTTCTGCTACATTAATAAAATAGAAACCAAGTTCTTGAAATTCTGGTGTTACTTTGTTGTTCTCAGTTTATATCATAAATCGTATATACAATAAAAAAATGATTGTAATATGTGATTAACAACAATTCTGTCATGGATGATGATATGACCAAGTCACATCATCCGGACTCACAAACGTGACGTCCACGTGTCATCCGGTGAATATCGCCCTATCACATTGACCCCTTTTATGTGGCACATAAATTGAGTCAATCATCAATGAATGTAAAATGTGGACAAAAATTGAGAAAAATTACCTGATTAAAAATCATCGATGTCAATGGGTCGTTAAAACATAATAGAAACCGATTTTTAGCCATTATCAATCTATTTTAATATATATATATATATATATATATATATATATACACCAGAATTATAAGTACACACTCACATAAGTTATTCAGAACTTTTATATTCTCAAACCCACCATTACCGGATTAACTTATTCTCACACTCAAGGATGACTCTTGATAACTCGGTTTCTTCTCGGGTCTTCTCCTTTCTCACATGAGCTGGGACCCAGCTTCCGTAGCGGTTGGAGTGAGGTTAACCTGCTAGGTAGGGGTCTATGCAAAACAGAACCGGAGGGGGTTGTTTCCCGCGGAAACTCCGGTGTGAGAGTAAGAAATGGGTTTTCTTGAAGAAGAAGAAGAAGAAGAGGGAAGAATGAGTCATTCAAAATATATGTGATGGTGTGTTTATAGGTGTGTAGCAGTCAAATGTTTTTCAACCCCTAAAACCCTCTTTTTGGGGCCTTTTATAGGTCCCAAGATTTAGGGGTTTCGGGGTTTGTACCTTTTCATCCTGGCCTTTGATCATTCTTGGTTGGTGATTGATTGGACGGTTCAGATGGACTGTGTGGTCAGGTGTCCTTTCTCCATCAGAGTTGTCTTGGGATCTTTACCAATGGACGGCTGGGATGTAATTGTTCCATTTTGGGTAACATGAGACAGTTGACACTTTTGTCCTGTGCCACGTGGCACCGGGGACCACCCCGGCTTTGTGACGACTGAGAATTTTACGACGTAATTAAGTCAATAAAGTATGTTTTATGTGATGTGATTATAATTATGTGATTAAGTGTTGATTAATTGTCTTTTCTGTATATTAGAATATAGGAGCGTAAATAAAAGCGTCCCAATTTAAAGAGTCAGCTTAGAAGTTAAGCTGTGTTGTCGGGCCGTCAGGTAGAACGGAACCCGTCCTAATAAAGATTTAAAGAATATAAAATGTGAATTATGTGTGATTGAGTGAAATGAATGTTTAAATAAAGTATTTCGTCCTAAGTGACGTATCGGTCGATAATGATAATGAGAAGCGTAATCGAAACGCTGAGTGTCGGGCCGTCAGGCTGAACGTGACCCGGTACGCGTAAAAATGATAAAAGATTAAAGAAGGACAAATTCTCTGATCAGACCTGAGTTGTTATGTGACCGTATATGTGTGATTGCATGTCTGTGTGCATGACTATGTGCTCTGTGACAATTTTATGACTTTAAGGGAATTGTTTGATTTAAATAAAGGTTTATTTAATCTTTGCGCATTTTTATAAAATTATCTGAGTAAGATAAAAACACGGAATTTGTTTTGTTACCTTCATAGTAGTCCTAGAGACTTTTTAAAAATAATGAATGGATTTATTTGGTGGTCATTGCATTTTAAATTGATTTTTATGTGGGAAATGTTATTATTAAGGCAAGCTTGCGAAATTCATATAAAATCAACCGTCCGCTCAAAAATCTATTATGAGTAATGGTTGAAAAACTAATTTTGAGATCTACGTATTAAAATTGTCACTTGCAATAATTTTCAACTTTCCGAGAGAGATATATTTTATATTTAATTTTTATTATATTTGAGTAAAAAGAAAGAATTAATTAGGCATAAAAGGGATTTAGTAGATTACTAAAATGCCTTTGCCTTTGATAGTTTATAAACACACCCCGCCTTTTCTTTCTTTCTTTCCCGTGAGCACCCTTTCCCCCCCCACTCCCTCATTTTCTTTTCTCTCTCACTCTCTCTTTCGAACACTCTCACTCTCTCTCTCGGCTCTCTCCATCTCTCCTCTCTCTCTCTCTTGCATGCAACACTCAAACCTCACTCAAACTCAAAGATATTGCTCTTTTTAGTCTCTATTTTCGGTATACATCTCAATTTCCATTTGCATGTAAGTATTGTGTAAGTGTTTTGATGTTGATCTCTATGGTTGTGTTCAAGGAAATTGATTTCTTGATACAAAACTATAAGAGTGGATTCAAGTGGATTATGTGGTTTAAAACTCAAGAGGAGACCCGTTTCGGGCTCTCTTAAGTTCGACCACCACCGGCTATGATCCAAGGAGAGCCGGTGGAGTTTTTATGATATGATAATTTGATTTTTAAGATTTGCATGTTTTGGTTTCTTGAAGGTTTGAAAAAGGGTTTTGTATTTTTAGAAACTCAAGTATGTGATTGATAAATGGATTGCATTGATTGTTTTAAAAAGAGAAATTGGATGTGTGTAAATGATTTGTTGCTTAGAAAATCAAAAATTAAGGTTTGCATGTTAGGTTATAATTCGGCTTTGTGCTAATTAAAAAGGGGAATTGAATTTGATGACTTGATCTTAGATTATTTATTATATAAAGTAATTGCATGTTAGTTTTAAAGAAGATCAAGTTATGCATGTTAATGTTTAGTCCTTGAGTTGTGAATTTTGGATTTTTGCCGAATAGAAAATGTGTTTAAAAGGGATTAATTTGATGATTAAGTGGATGCATGTTGATTGAATGAATTGATTAAAGTTGAAGTCACTAGGTAATGCTTGGTTTTGGTGTTTAATGAATTGAATGACTAAGTAAAGGTTTAAAACAAGTTGGGAATGAAATTTAAGACTTTGCATGTCAAAATTTATCCTTGCATGCATGATTATTGGAAAAACCCGAATGGGTCTTAGGCTTAAAAGAGAATTAAGTTGATTTTTTTGCTAAATATCTTAGTGGCTAATGAGAACTTGATTGCATGACCATGATTGGGTGGTGTTTATGTTTGAATTTTGATAATCAAAAGAAGGTGTTGATTTTCGATTCTTAATGTGATTATGATTCAGATTTTTGATTAAAAAGGATGAAGTTTAATTGCGTAAATGACTCTTGTGATTTATATTATTTGTGTTTGATTATATGAGATTGAAATTGAGTATACGTGGTTGTATTTTATGTGTATGGTCGAATGGTATATAAGTAGAAAAGCGACTGATTTGATTTCCAATACCTTGCTAAGTGATTGCATGTGAAATCCTAGGAGATATGTGATTCATTTGTGTGATTGGTTGTTGTTATGGTTCGAATTAAGGAATAAAAGAAAAAGGGAATTAAATGGTTTGTTATTTAAGAACTATAAGTGACAGTTATGGTCGCAAAAGGTTTAGTTGTGAATAAATCATGTACTCGTAAGAGTTATATTGGTGTGATTTGAGAAATGGTTAAGGTCAAGCAAGTACGCGTCGATCGATAAGTATATATAAAGATATAAAGGTTAAGATTAAAATATATATGGCGTGTGATGTGCTATGTGCTTATCTGTATAAGCTATATTCGTATACTCGAGTCAATGATATAATCGAGTTATCGTATTGAGTGATCGTTCTAGGAACGAGAGTTGAGAAACTGATTAAGGTTTTGGTTTTTTATTGTAGATTCAGAGCGTGAGGGCATTCAGGCTAGGAAAGGAAAAAGTATACTAGGTGGCACTAGTTCAACTTTCAGGAAACCAAATTCAGGAAAGTAACTCTCATTACTTGTGAAAATGATTATAGAGAGGTTGATGTTCATACCATGTAGAGTATGAAGTGTTAATTAATGAACCCTGTTAATGACTTGAGATATCCTGTTTTGATTCTGATATATTGTTATTGATAAGCTTACTGATTCAACCCTTTGATAATCTATCCTTTCTGTTCAAGTTATTTATCAAGCCATGAATTGTATTGAACCCTATAATTATCCTAGCGAACCCTGTTTAATGATACTTTATTTCCTGATCACCCTATTGGTCCCTAAACAGATGTTGATTCCTCTAACTTAAGTACCTTGTTATCCTTGATACCGAATCCTTAAGAATTGTTCCTTGCTTATCTTTGAATCACTTCCTGAACTTTGTTTTCTTAAAATTTGACTTAAGAATGAGTTTCGACTCGAAAGAGTCTGAATGATTTCATATTCTTGGTAATGATAAAATGGATTTTAGAAAACCTATTTATTTTCTTCCAACTCAAGGTTTTCCAAACGAATTCCTGATGGATTGGATT
This sequence comes from Apium graveolens, assembly GCF_009905375.1. Classification (NCBI taxonomy): domain Eukaryota; kingdom Viridiplantae; phylum Streptophyta; class Magnoliopsida; order Apiales; family Apiaceae; genus Apium; species Apium graveolens. The sequence continues at coordinate 32,490,503 of NC_133651.1, forward strand.
GGGACGTAAGAGGCTAGTGGGACTAGTCCAGTCATGGTAAGAGGCTAGCGGGGCTAGTCCAACTTAAGGCTGAAATTATGCCGATTGGTACCTTAAAGACCGGATGGAGGTCGGTACGGGATGATCACTCGTATTATAATAAAATGGAAAGATAAAGTGATCCAATCAAGGGTTCTAAATGATTATTTAAAAGGGAACTGAAACTTTCTGTTTAGTAAATTGATTCTTGAAAATGAAAATGGTTTATTATGTTAATGTGAAGCTTAAAGCTCGAGAACCCTGATTCTTAAATCTGTTGATCATATGATTGATTCCCTATAATGAAATACTGTTGTTTTCCTCTTTTTGAAAGATCTATTCTGATCCTTTAATGATTTGTGATGAATGTCGGCTTTCGTCCTGCATTGAGCTTTGTTCCTTGAAAGCCCCACATTATCCTTCAAAACCTTTCCTTAACCCAAAAGCTGGAAATCTGCCACCTAGAATAAATAAAGTAGAATGCCCTGAGTTTGGTAAAGTATATTGTGAATTGATATCGTAGAACTGCTTCATTGTTACTTGCTGAGTTTTATACTCATATGTTTTATTTTAATCTAACCATGGCAGTTAAGCAAGAAGATGGCCAGGCTTAGGCGCACTGCTCGTAAGAGCGTACCTGGTGGTCCCTATCGTGTTGAGGGCTTCCGGTTGCCAGAGCATGTAGTGGTATTTTTGAGTGAGCACGCGCCTAGAAGGAAATCTGTAAAGATACAATGGGTTATATGTCGGTTCCCAGTCGGAATCGATATTGTCTATTTAATAATATTTTGGGGTTGTAAGTTATATTTTATGATTGGTAGTTGTAATCTTGTCTCATACTTTATCCTGTTGATCCCGTTAGTAGTTAATCGGGGTTTATGCTTATTTAATTATTAGATTAAAGGTGTGTGAGTCCTCATTTCCTAACCCCGAGATTGAGGGCGTCACGGGCTTGGGCATGGGGTGTTATCTCTTTTGGGCTTCTGTTCCTTTATTTGGGCTTGGTTACTTCTGGCCTATCATTTGCCTCTCACTCCCTTATGCGGGTTTTCCCGGATGGGGAGTAGTTATCTTGGAATTTTTTTATCACTCCTTTGATTTGTGGCCCCTAACCCCGGGGTGTTGTTGGATACAAGTCCCCGGGGTTGTGTTTGGGTAGGCCTTTTGGTTCTTGACACTTGGAAAAATTTTATCATTTTTCCTTTGATTTGTGACCCCAAACCCCGGGGTGTTGTTGGATACAAGTTCCCGGGGTTGTGTTTGGGTAGGCCTTTTGGTTCTTGACACTTGGAAAATTTTTATCATTTTTCCTTTGATTTGTGGCCCCTAACCCCGGGGTGTTGTTGGATACAAGTCCCCTGGGTCGTGTTTGGGTAGGCCTTTTGGTTCTTGACACTTGGAATTTTTTTATCATTTTTCCTTTGATTTGTGGCCCCTAACCCCGTGGTGTTGTTGGATACAAGTCCCCGGGGTTGTGTTTGAGTAGGCCTTTTGGTTCTTGACACTTGGAAAATTTTTATCATTTTTCCTTTGATTTGTGGCCCCTAACCCCGGGGTGTTGTTGGATACAAGTCCCCGGGGTTGTGTTTGGGTGACTGGGTGCAAATGCGACAGGTGGGTAGTACTTTAGCGCTTTTCCCGGAGTGTCAGGCGACGGTTGAGCTTCTTGTACGAATATATGTGTGAGTATATGTATATATACAAAACATTGCAGTTTTCCCCCCTTTTCTCCTCAAAATCCACGCCTGTTAAATAATTACAGTGATGTAATCATTAACTGTAGCGATTATTTTCTTGACGCTCAGGATTGTGCCACGTGTCTTCATTCGACGGACACGATTGTCTGTCAGTTGAGTGGGTTACCTCTTCATTTGTGCCTATAAATACTCCACCTTTGTCATTTCTTTTTTCTTTACGCAATTGCAAACACAAAAACTCTCTGCAACTTTTCTCCAAGGAGAATTTGGGAGCTTTTCTCTTTTGAAGTCGCCTTATTTCTCCTGCTTTCTTGTAAGTTTTCGAACTTTTCTTCGTTCTATTCTTTGTTTCCTCGTGGTTGTTTAGCGAATACTTGTAGTTTGAGTTCTTGGAATGCATGCGTGTCCAAGCATCTGAATCAGTTTATTTTTGTTGTGTCGAGTTTTGGTGAATCGAACAGGTTGTTGTTTATTGTTTAGATTTATAGTTTTTGTTTGCAAAGAAATAGTTGATGTTTGTAGTGAATCTGGGTTTGTGTTTTGGTATCTGTATGTGTGCGAATAAGGGATTTAATTTGTGCAAAAAATTGGGCTTGTTCTTTGTTTTTATGGATGTTCTTTATAGGTGTATATATGTATGTATAGGTTGTGTGATGTACTTTGGTGTTTTGATTTTAAGGTTAACTGTTTCATGAGTAGCTTTTGTGTTTCTTTCTTTTTCCTTTTCTTCCCGAAATGGCATAGACTCCGGGGTTATATGGTTAGAAGGGGTAGAAGGAAACAATTGGCTAACCTTAAACGTAGACCTGACCGTCCCCATTTTGGATTTCCCGAACATTCTTCGAGTGACTCTTCCCCGGAACCAGAAAATATGCCTCCCCGCCGCCAAGCTGTAGTTGAGGAGTTACCTATTTTCCTTTTGAACCCCGGGCATACCTGGGGTAGAAGGGACGGGTCTTGGGTAGACATAGATCATTACTTTGTTCAAAGTCGGGAGAATAGTCCTCCCCACGATTATTACTTCAGGGACCTTACTACCGCTTACAGGCCCGGGGGCATAGAGCCATATGATGGGGCCCATATGGATCAGCTTTTCTACAATGCTCCCGGGACTAGGTATGTTCCAGCTCCCCGTCATCCCGACCTCTCCGAGTATACCTTTCAGCAGATAGATGATCTAGTGAAGGCCATTTTCCATTTCGGGGATGATATGGAGTGGAGGTGGCCCGAGCCTCACGAGAGGGTTTATCACCGCCCCGTTGGTGGTTGGGTAGGAATTCCTTTAGAGTATCTACGTAGTATGAGGCCCAACCTTCATCAATTTACCAAGTCTCTGTGTCGTGATGTCTACGGGATACCTTTCACCCAGTTGGTCCCGAATTATGTTAAGTGGGTTTCTTGGTTCCTTGCCTGCTGCCATATAAAGAAGTATCTTCCCACGTTTAAACTTTTCCACTACCTTTTTAAGATTAAGAAGTCCACCTTGCCTCCCCTTTTTGAGTTTACCTTTAATATAGATGGTTGGGGGCTCCCTTCCGATGCCAAAAAAGCTCCCGTCTTTATGTTGAACTCGCTCCGGGGCTGGCACCCGTCTGGAGAGGCTGCAGGGCAGTTGGTTGGATCCCTCCGGGCGGAGGTGGAGAACTTGAAGAAAGAGCTTGCTGTCAGGCCCCGGGCAGAGGAGGTGCTTGAGTCCTTCCGGGGTACCGTCGCTTACTACGAGGAGCTCAACAACAATATCTTTGAGAAGGTCAACATTTGCTGGGACATTGCTTCTGCTTATCTGGCTGAGAATTCGGGTGGTGACATGGATGGATTCATAGAGTTGTACCTCGCAGAAGAGCTCCGTCGTGAAGAAGCCAAAGCTGCTGAGGTGGGTACATTCGGGGCACAGCCGCCTCCGCCTCCCGAAGAGGGCCGCGAGAAGACTCCTCCTCCTTCCGAGAACTGAAGAAATAAGAATGAAGACCCAGGCTTTGTGCCTTGTAATTTGTTTTTCATAGTTTGCTGTCGTTTCAGAATTAGCCCTTGTGGCCTTTAGACTTTGTTATTTGGATTTCGTTTGACTTTGGTTTGGATTTGTCGCGGGGCTTGGTTTGCCTCGGGAATGCGTGTAAATATATTTCCTTTTCGTATTTGGTTTTGCTTTCTTACATCGAAATTTTTCTAAGTACACGTGGTTCGTGTTACGGTCCCCGGGATATCGGTCAAAATTTTAACAGTAAAATTTTCAAAGTACACATGGTTAGTGCAATGGTCCCCGGGAAGGGGTTTAAAATTTTGATTGAATAAAATTTTCTAAGTACACATGGTTTGTGTAATGGTCTCCGGGATGGGGTTTAAAATTTTAATTGAATAAATTTTCTAAGTACACATGATTTGTGTAATGGTCCCCGGGAAGGGGTTTAAAATTTTAATTGAATAAAATTTTCTAAGTACACATGGTTGTGTAATGGTCCCCGGGAAGGGGTTTAAAATTTTAATTGAATAAAATTTTCTAAGTACACATGGTTTGTGTAATGGTCCCCGGGAAGGGGTTTAAAATTTTAATTGAATAAAATTTTCTAAGTACACATGGTTTGTGTAATGGTCCCCGGGAAGGGGTTTAAAATTTTAATTGAATAAAATTTTCTAAGTACACATGGTTTGTGTAATGGTCCCCGGGAAGGGGTTTAAAATTTTAATTGAATAAAATTTTCTAAGTACATATGGTTTGTGTAATGGTCCCCGGGAAGGGGTTTAAAATTTTAATTGAATAAATTTTTTTTAAGTAATATAGCGACAGTGATCGAATGACAGTAGAATAATCTTGAGCTATGTGGTGCTCAAGGTGAAGTTTTCATTTAAATCATAATAAAGCAAAAGTACATTTCGGGGAAAACGTTGTAAGTTACATCAAGCTGTCATAGCCTAAAAGTAGAGGAGATCCCGGAATGTGCGCCCTACCTTTACTGGTAGAATTTCCTTAGACGGGCTCCGTGCCAAGTGTTTGGGACTTCGGTTCCACCGAGATAGCTTAGCTTGTAGGTTCTTGGTCAGAGCACTTCTTTAACCCTATAGGGGCCTTCCCAGTTGGGTTGGAGTTTTCCTTGATTGGTTGGGTCTGAGGCCTCGGTGTGCCGGAGTACCAAGTCTCTCGCTTCGTATTCTCTGATTTTTGCCTTCTTCCCGAAGTAGAGTTTTGTCTTTTCTTTGTAGCCTTCCATCTTTTTTACCGCCTTGTCTCTTACCTCGTCTAGGAGCTCCAGGTTGGTCTTAAGTCCCTCAATGTTTGAGATCTCGTCAAAGTTGATGACTCTGTGGAAGGGGACCCGGTTTCGATTGGTATGCGGGCTTCGGTACCGTATGCAAGCTTGAAGGGAGTCTCATTGGTTCCCGTTCTGGGGGTGGTTCTATAGGACCACAGGACTTTCGGAAGCTCATCAGGCCAAGTTTTCTTGGACTCTTCTAGTCTTTTTTCCAGGCCCCGAAGTATGGTTCTGTTAGTTACTTCGACCTGTCCATTCCCCTGAGGATATGCGACTGATGCCCTTTTGTGCTTGATTCTGAGCTCTTTCAGATATGCCTCGAAGTCAGACCCGACGAACTGCGGGCCATTGTCGGAGACGAGAACTACCGGGATCCCGAACCTCATGACGATTGAATCCATAAACTTGATACAATCTTGTTGCTTGATTGTCCTCATGGCCTTAGCTCCGCCCACTTTGTCATGTAATCAATGGCTAACAGGACGTAGCGAAGGTCACCTTTTGCTCGGGGAAAGGGGCTCATGATATCTATGCCCTAACTAGCAAATGGGATCGGTGATAATACCGATGCTGGTAGGCTGGGGCTTTGCCTGGGAACGTTGCTGAATTTCTGGCACTAGGGGCATTTCTTAACATAGGCAATGGAGTCGGAGTGGACTGTGGGCCAGTAATATCCTTGCCTGATGACTTTGTAAGCTAGAGTTTTGGCCGCCAGGTGGTCTCCGCAGATGCCTTCATGAACTTCCCGGAGGCAATAATTAGCCTCGTCTGGGTCCAAACACTTCAGGGTGGGTGCTGAAAAGGTTCTTCTGTATAACTGACCATCTTTCAAGAAGAAACGAGCAGCTTTGTGCTTTAATTATCTGGCCTTGTTCTGGTCTTCCGGGAGCGTCCCATCCCTTAAGTAAGCTATGCAGAGGGTCATCCAATTGTCTGAGCTCCCGATGCACAGGACCTCAACTCGATCTGTGCTGGGTGCCTTGAGTTCTTCGAAGTACACTGAACTAGCGAGGTCCGAAGTATTTTGTACGAGCTTGGACAGCTCATCTGCTTTGGAGTTCTCTTCTCTGTTGATCTGAAGTATGGTGATGTCGGGGGTGGCTTCCAGGATATTCCGCACCATTGCCTGGTATTGTGCCAATATTGGATCTTTCGCGATATATTCTCCACTGGTTTGCTTGACCACATTCTGAGAATCACTGTAGACGATCATCTTTAAAATGCCAAGAGATTTTTCCAATTTGAGCCCGGAGATGAGTGCCTCATATTCTACCTGATTATTCGTTGCCTTGAAGCCAAAAGTTATTGCCTGTTAAATGGTGAAGCCCTCCAGGCTGATTAGGATGAGGCCCGCTCCGGACCTTTCGGCCGTGGATGATCCATCCACATAGAGCTTCCATAATTTCGTTCACAGGTTGGTTTCTTCCGGGGTTATCTCGTGGGAGGAGGGTAGTTGATGCTCCGGGAAGGTGCATTCCATGACAAATTCTGCTAAGGCATGGGCCTTTATCGCCATGCGTGGCACGAACTTGATGTTAAATTGGCTTAATTCAATGGCCCAGTTAACTAGCCTTCCGGAGGCGTCTGGCTTGTGGATGATCTTCCTGAGCTGCTGATCTGTGACCACTCTAATCTCTCGGCCTTGGAAGTATTGCCTCAGCTTCTCGCTAGAGTGTACAAGGGCCAAGGCGAATTTTTCCAAGTTTGGGTACCGAGCCTCGGCGTCCTTGAGGACTTGGCTGACATAGTAGATGGGGCTTTGCATTCCTCCTTCCTCCCGAACTAGGGCCGAAGAGACTACCTTGGGGCCGGCGGCGATGTAGAGGGATAAAGGTTCGACGGGCTTGGCTTTTGATAGCACCGGGGGGTTCATCAGGTGCCTCTTAATTTCTTCAAAAGCTGTGTGGCATTCTGAGGTCCAATCCACTAACTTCTTGTTCCAGGCACCTTTTAGTAACTCGAAGAATGTGAGACATCTTTCCGCCAGCTTCAGGATGAATCTGCGCAGGGCCGCCAGGCATCCAGCCAACTTCTGGATGTCCTTCTGAGTGTGAGGTATCTTCATTTCTATTATGGCATTGATTTTCTCCGGGTTTGCTTCTATTCCTCTTTTGCTGACCAAGAATCCCAGGAATTTGCCTGAAAGTACCCCTAATGCACATTTCTCCGGGTTCAACTTCATGTTGTATCTCCTCAGGTTGTCAAAACACTCCTTGAGGTCTTTTATGTGATCTGGGACCGTGAGTGACTTGGAGATCATGTCATCTACATAAGATTCCATATTCCTCCCCAGTTGACTTTTGAAAATTGTGTTCATCATTTTATGGTAGGTGGCTCCGGCGTTGATGAGCCCGAAAGGCATCATGATGAAAGCATAGACTACCCTATGAGTGATGAAGGCTGTTTTGGCGATGTCTTCGGGATTCATGCGGACCTGGTTATATCCTGAAAAGGCGTCCATAAAGCTGAGCATAGTGTGGCCCGAAGTTGCGTCGATCAGTTGGTCAATATTTGGGAGGGGATAGGAATCTTTGCGACATGCAGCGTTGAGACTCGTGTAGTCGACACACATTCTCCACTTTCCATTCGGTTTCTTGACTAACACCACATTGGCGAGCCAGTCGGGATATTTGATTTCGCAGATGATGTCGGCCCTAAGTAGCTTCTCTATTTCTTCGTCTATTACTTGCTGTCGCTCGGGGGCAAAGTTTCTCCTTTTCTGTTTGATCGGTCTTTTCCTCGGGTCTACGTCCAGACTGTGCATTTCCACGGACTGGTCAATCCCGGGCATATCTTCTGGTGCCCATGCGAATACATCCGCATATTCCCTTAACAGCAAGATGAGCTCTTCCTGGAAGGATGTCTCTAGGCCTTTTCCAATTTTTAACTTCCGGGTGGGGTTCCCGGGATCCAATTTTATCTCCATTGTCTGGGCAGCAGGTTCTACCTTGGTTTTCTCTTTTATTTCCCAAATTTCTGTATCCGGGCGTCGGCGTTGGTTACGCTGTATCCCGAATCCTCTATCATGTTGACATCCAACTTTAGCCTTTTGCTGAAATGTTCACAATGCATCTTGCGGCTTTGGCCTTTGGGTAAGGCCATTGCCTTCTTTCTATTTTCTGGGTCAGTTTCAGCCATGACCAGCGCTTGTCCGTAGCATTTTCCCGATGTGCTCCGGTCCCCTCCGAGTTCTCCGATGCCTCCCGGGGTGGGAAATTTCAGCTTCAAGTGAATTGTAGACGGGATGGCCCGAAGCTTGGTGATGGTGGGTCTTCCCAGAATCATGTTGTAAGAGGAGGCAACACTTATCACGTAGAACTTCATGACATGAGATACCTGCCGGGGTGCGGCACCAAAGACCATGGGGAGGTATATTACCCCGCGGATCGGGATCATATTGTTTCCGAATCTGTAGAGAGGGTCTTCGAGGCATGGATCCATGCGGAGGTGTCCCAACTTCATCCTGCTAAGGGTATGCTCAAAGACAATGTTAGCTGATGAACCGTTATCAACCAAAATTGTTTGTACCTCATTGTCGGCGATGTCAAGAGTCACGACCAGGGCTTGGTTGTGCTCGGGATCCAGGCCCTCATAATCGGTATTGGAGAAATGTATGCGTTCATCTTCAGCAGGATGGATCATCAGGACATCATTGTCCACATCTAGACTCCGGGATGGGGAGGAGGTTACTCCGAAGATCATGTTGACCACATGTTTCCCGCCGCCAGAGGGCTTATCTCTGTCATCGAGTCTTCTTTGTAGGTACTGGTTCATGTTGCCCTTTTTGATTTAGTCTTCAATGAAAATTTTGAAAGAGAAGCAGTTCTCCGTGGTGTGTCCATGATCCTCGTAATACCCGCAATGTTTGTCTCGGGCCCTGTTCCCGGGGGGTGCCAACAGCGGCTTCGGGGGGTAATAAAAGGGTTTTCCCTTGACTTCTCTCAAGATGTCGGTCCGGGGCCGGTTGAGTGGAGTCCATTCGGGCTCCGGTTTTGGCGCCCTTTTGGGCTTGGGCTTCCTTTCAATCTTCTGTGGTCTGGAGTAGTCTTCCCGGGGTGGGGTCCCCCAGGATTGCTGCACATAATTGGTATGTTTGTCTGTCCTGTGTCTCGTTTCTTTTCCGTAGGTGGAGCGGCGTTCCGGAGACTCATCATCATCCCGGATCCGCCTGTTCATCTTCATCGAGGTGAGGAAGTCATTTTATTTGATAAACTTCGAAGCCATCGCATAAGCCGAAGCAAGGCTTTGGGGCTCCCTATGGATCAGGTCCTTCACGTAGCCTTCGCATGAAACCGGGTGGAGATTACGCCGGAAAATATTCACGGCTTCCTTCTCCTTAAGGTTGGAGAGCTGGTTGACTGATTCCTGAAACCTTTTGATGAATTCTGGTAGAGTTTCTCTGCTTCTTTGTTGAATGGTTTCCAAGTGGCACATCTGGATCTCGTTCATACGGTTCGCCCTGAACCTCTTAAGAAATATCTCCCGGAAGTCCTTCCAAGAGTCGATGCTCCGGGAGGAGATTCTACTGAACCATTTATGTACCCCTCCCTTTAGTGTTGAAGCGAAGAAATGACATTTGGTGAGGTCATTGTAATCATCTATGTTTGAGATATGTTCAAAGTAGTTGAGATGTTCTTCAGGGTCGGCAAGCCCGTCAAAAGAATCGAGGTTGAAGTGCTTGAGTGTTGGTTCCCTGGGGGTGGATTCCAGCTTTCTGGTGAAGGGCGTGGCCGCCGCCCCGACTTCCACGTCCCCCTCCACTTTTCTTTTGAGATCCCAGAGGACCCGGGCCATTTGCTCCAGTTTAGATTCCTTCTCTGATTCTAAATCCGAAGCCACATGAATCTGGCGTGTCTTCTTCTTTGGTTTGGCTTCCTCCTCTTGGACCCTCTTTTTAATGTTAGCTTTCGCCTTGGCCTCTTCCTCCTTCCGGATGCGGTCCCGGAGTGTGGCCCTCTTGATCTCGTCTCGGGCATCCTCTGACGGTCTCTTAGTTCTGCCAATACGGTCCAAGACTGAGCCCCGAGATTCTTCCGAGTGCTCTTCCTGGTCCCCGGGACGGGTTTCAGGGGCCTTGTTTTTTTCTTTCCACAGGTCCATAGTCGCTTGAATCTGCTCCGGGGTCATGCTTCCCCAAGGATTTGTAGAGGTTTCAGCATACTTGTGGGTTGCTTTCTCTATAGTTATCCTCTGGTCTCCGGGCTGGAGCTGAGACGAAGCACGAGTTATGGGGGGCTCTTCATCTATATCTTCCATCTCGCCGTCCTTGGGCGGGGCAACGGTGGGCTGAATGGTTCCGGAGATCGAGGTTTTGCTTTTTCTCGTGATCATTAGTTTCGGAACAGATTATGGGAGATAGTAGCAGGTGTGCACCATGGTGTGTGACTGTTCTGGAGGAAAAAATAAGAAAGGTGAGCTGTGAAAAGAGTGAGGGTTTTGTTCTTACCAGAGAGAGAATTCCTTTGGCCTTTGGGGCTGCGTAACGTAGCTGGAGATGACACCACACCACCGGAGGTTCGGCCCCTCCTTCTAGCGCCAATGATAACTCGGTTTCTTCCCGGGTCTTCTCCATTCTCACATGAACTGGGACCCAGCTTCCGTAGCGGTTGGAGTGTGGTTAACCTGCTAGGTAGGGGTCTCTGCAAAACAGAACCGCAGGGGGGTTGTTTCCCGCGGAAACTCCAGTGTGAGAGTAAGAAATGAGTTTTCTTGAAGAAGAAGAAGAGGGAAGAAGGAGCTATTCAAAATATATGTGATGGTGTGTGTATAGGTGTGTAGCTGTCAAATATTTTTCAACCCCTAAAACCCTCTTTTTGGGGCCTTTTATAGGTCCCAAGATTTAGGGGTTTTGGGGTTTGTACATTTTCATCTTGGCCTTTGATCAATTTTGGTTGGTGATTGATTGGACGGTTCAGATGGACTGTGTGGTCATGTGTCCTTTCTCCATCAGAGTTGCCTTGGGATCTTTGCCAATGGACGGCTGGGATGTAATTGTTCCATTTTGGGTAACATGAGACAGTTGACTCTTTTGTCCTGTGCCACGTGGTACCGGGGACCACCCCGGCTTGGGCCTGGGGTGTTATCTCTTTTGGGCGTCTGTTCCTTTATTTGGACTTGGTTACTTCTGGCCTATCAACTCTCAAAGATAAGACAAAAGTAAAAAAATAGATTTTTACAATAAATAGGTGATCGACTAAGGTGATCTTAATATGAGATTAATAGTTGGTCATGGATCATGATATAGCCAAGTCACGTCCTCCAGGCTCACAAACATGGCGCGAACTTGATCCAGTAATTCGTTCGTGTCGGGTATCTTCGTGTTTCGTGTACTTGAAAACTAAACACAAAACTGACATGTTTAGTGTTCGTGTACATTTGTGTTCGTGTACTTTCGTTTCGTGTCGTGTACGTCGTGTTAATTGAATATTAATATATATTAAATTTAATATTAATATAAATTAAAATATAAGATTTTTAGGGAAAAAAATTATAAAATATATGAAAAATATATATTTAGATCTCATATTATACAATATAATGTAATCAAATAATATTTTAAAAATAAATATGCATACATTTATTATAATTCCACATATATTCATAAAAATATTAAAATTTAATTATAATATTTATTTATGTCGTATACTTCACGTCATCTACTTGAAGGTTAAACATAAAATCGACACTAAATTTCGTATATTCATGTCGTATATTTATTTTGTGTCGTGTACTAAAAATGCAAATACAAACACTAAATCTCCGTATCGTTTCGTATCGTGTAAGCCGTTTTGTGTCCAAAATTATCGGATCTAACGAGAACCCCACCTTGCCCGATTGGCCCCATCTACGTGACAATGATTTTGAATCGTCTGTCCATAAACATAAATTGTCGACTAAAAGAAAAATTAAAAATGATCGGATTAAAAGTCATTGATGTCACTCAGTCGTTAAAACATAATACCAACGATAAACATAATACCAACCGATTTCTGAAAATTACCAACCTATTTTGCATTTTACCTTGTTTAATTGTTGTAACATAAGAAAAGGTAACGGGTCAGGTAACCGGAAAAATCATCATAACTTTAGTAGTTTAATTAATGTGATTAGGGCTGAGCATTCGGTTCGGTTAACCGAATACCGAACCGAAATTACCGAAATAATTCGGTTCGGTTACCGAACCGAAATAATTCGGTTTTTAATTCGGTTATGATATTTTGTGTTATTCGGTATTTCGGTTTTTTCGGTTTTTTTACCGAAATAACCGAAATATATATTATAATATATATTTATAAATATATAAATATATAAATATATGTATTATATTTTATTATTTTTCCTATTTTGCTAACCCAGGTCTTTTTTTTTAAGTTCAATTATGAGTTATCTATCCGCTATTTTGCTAGTGATGATATTTTCATCTCCTTTTTCCTACATATTTTGAAAAACGATAATTGTCAAGGTGTAATTTCCGTTAACATGGAGAAGCAGATCATTAATTGTTCAATAAAAATAGCAAAATTCTTATCTTAAAATTCAATTTTCTTGTAATTCGGTTTTTAATTCGGTTTTCGGTTTTAACCGAAATAATTAATTCGGTTCGGTAAATAACCGAAATTATTTCGGTTCACTAATCGGTTATGATTTTCCTCCTTATTCGGTATTCGGTTACCGAATAATATTTCGGTTCGGTTTCCGAATTACCGAATACTCACCCCTAAATGTGATCCAAATCCGAAAACGGAGCAGCATTATTGTGTTTAAATATATCAAAAACTAAAGAGTTAGTGGTAGAGCCATAGCTATGCAATATTTCGTTTCATACAAAATACATACACAATAATTTCATGATCCAATTATTTTTGTAGTTCGAGACAACTTTAGCTGTTTGCCTTTTCTTTTTGTATTATCGCGCGCAAGCAAGCGCAGTAGACACAGCTTTTTATCCCTTCTGCTATCATCCTCATTCCAAATTTCCAATCAAAAAAAGTGTTACCCTAGCTTTTTTATTTAATTTAATTATATAAACAAAAACAATTGCTTCTCCTTGTTTTTTTTTCCTGGTGCACTACTTATTTTCATACGCATATTAGGATATATACAAATAAGTAATTAGTGGTACGCCCATTACAAATTTGTTTCTACTTTATCCAATAACTAGTTGACAAAGCCGCGCTGCGCAGCCGCCCTAAAAAAATTTTTAAAATAAATTATTAGGAAGATTATTAATGAAAAATATGAACTATAATAAAAAAATAATTATTTATAATAATTTCTCATTTTATGTCACGTTTTATTAGGCCGACACATGTTATGATATACATAACCTAACAAAATGGCGTACATTTTTTTTTATCATAATACCAGTTTATATAACGTCTTCATAAGTCGATAATAATCGTACTAATTATGAGTTTTTGTTAGTCCGACGCCTGTTGTAATAAAAAATATTAATTAGATGAATTCTAATATAAATTAATATTATAATTTAGATAGAAATTAGTTTGAGCCGTCGTACCGTTAAACACAATACTATTAAAATTTTATTATGATTTGGATAAAATTTAGTTTGTACCGCCTTCCCGTCAAACACTATACCAATGAAAAATTATTAAAATTTAGATAAAATTTAGTTTGATCCGCTCTCCCGTCAAACACATTACTAATAAAACAAATATATTAGAATTTATATAAAATTTAGTTTTAGTCATTCCCTCGTCAATCCGCCCTCCCGTCAAAAAAATATATTATAATTTATATAAAATTTAGTTTGAGTCGTTCCCTCGTCAAATACAATACTAATAAAAAATTATTATAATTTAGAAAAATATATTTAAATATTGAAAAAATAAACATATGCAAACATCTACAAATAAAGAATATTGTACTGGATATCTTTATATACACTCAAAAGCCAACGTCCTGCAAAATTAAATAAAAAAAATAGGGTCAAGATAAATAATTTTAAAGATTTGTACATCTAGGGTCTATCTGCCCGTTTTAACTCCATGACCACGGTCTTTAGTGACTCTTGCGGAGAATTGTTTAAATGCCACACATATTAGAAAAATATTAATTTATATATAGTTGTTGATTTTTTTTATTTTGAATATGTTAGTAGCAACTTATTTTTATTTCCAATTTTGAATAAATTAAAATAAGTTTTAATTATTATAAGTATTCTGTGTTTCGAATATGTCAGTTTAATTTTTTTTTTGAATAAATTAAAATAATTTTTAATTATTATAGCCTTACCTAAAATTTAGGATTTTACATTCGAGAGCCGGCGGCGTGCAAAACTAAATAAAAAAAATCTTACGGTAAATAATATTAAAAATTTGTACGTGAAAAGTCTATTGACTTCTTTTTACACCATAGTCTTGGTTCCTTCTTTCTGTTTACATTCAAGAAATTGTTTAAATATCATATATTTTTGAAGAATCTTCACTTATATATAATTGTTATATAATTGTTGTAATTTATTTTTTCTTTTATATTTCGAATATGTTTGTAATATTTTTTTTTCTATTTCAAATAAGTTAAAATAAGTTTTAATTATTATACGTCTTTTCCATTTTGAATATGTTAGTAGCAATTTTTTTCTTTTCTATTTTGAATAAGTTGTATAAGTTTTATTATTATAAGTTTCGAACATAATTTTAATAAAATTATATATATTTCTAAATAAACTTAAATTTTATTTCAAATTCTACATGAACTAAGATTTTATTTTTTAAAATATGAAAACTTAAATAAGGAAATTTTATACTCTATATAAACTTGGATTTTATTTCTACTTTTACATGTACTTGGATTTTATTTTCTAAGATAAAGGACATAAATAAGGAAGTTCTATCTTTTAAGTGAACTTCAAATTTTTAATAGGAAATTACAATTTAAGTTATTTGAGAAAAAAGTAAAAAATTGTCTAAATAAATTCTAAATAGAATTGACTTCTAAATATTTATTATCTTTCCTGTTAATTCAAATTGATTCGAATGCACAAATCTTAATAATATCCCCGGGAGCTACAGAATCGTCTGAAAATTATTTATCTATTTTTCTACAGCTCCTCAATTTTATTTCAATAAAATTAAATTTCCTTATATACATTCGAATTAATAGGGAATCTTCCTTATTAATTCGTAATAGTTCGAATAAACAAATTTTAAATAGGATTGATTTATAGATATTTATTATCTTCCCTATAATTAGAATATAAAAATTGAGGAGCTGTAGAAAAATAGATAAATAATTTTTAGACGATTCTGGAGCTCCTGGGGGTTTCCTTTATATATATTAAGATAATCTATATTATATTATAATAGACGAAACATTAAAAGTTTGGTAGTCGGTGAGTCAGTATTTGCTGAAATTACTTAATTACCCTTACTTAATTATTATAATATTTTTACTACATATTATATCGAAGGAAAACCACATGGGCATAAATAAGAGTTTGTAATACTATATTATAATAAACGAAACATTAAAAGTTTGGTAGTGGGTGGTGAGTACTTGCTGAAATTACTTAATTATCTTTATTTAATTATTATACTATTTTTACTAAATATTATATCGAAGGAAAACCATATGGGCATAAATAAGAGTTTGTAATTCATATAAATTGCTGTTATCGCGTATTTTGAGCTTTTAATATATGCTGATAGCTTTTAATATATACTGATTATAAAGTTTTCAATGTTTGATTTGCAGTGAAATCTTTTTTCTTATTAGTTTGTTCTCTGCTCTAAGATGTTATAATATTTATATTTGATTAAATTGTTTATATCAGTTTAAATTCTAATAATTAATAACTTCCATCCATATATTTAACTCTTCTATTACACTTTTTTTTGGGAAAAGCAGGGAAAATACTATAATATAAAATATCATGTACCCTTGATACCGATCTATGCAATCTCTAGCACAAATTGCAAAATCAAGCATAATGGAAACATATTTCAATGAAATTGAAATACTCCTAAATTTGTACGAATTAAGCCACTAACACTGACGAACCATCTGAGATTACAAATGATCCTATCTAAAAAAATTCTTAACGGGTCTATATAATTACAGATTTTTTTATGTGAATAATATCAATACTATCTTATTAAAACATACTAGAGATAATTCTTGATTATGTATAATAGTGTCAAAATAAAATAAAACAATATATATGATTCGTTAGGGATTAAAAAAAATTATACAATTAATCCAAGATAAAATATAATTAATATTAAAAAATAGTTAGACCAACTAAACAAAATAATAAATACTTTTATCCGGTCAAATATGAAATTATATTATATATTCGAGCTTAATTACATAATTTTAGGCCAAAATAAAATTACATGTATAATTGATGTGGGCAAAAACAAGACTAGATTCAAAATAAGGATAATGCGCAATATTGATTTAGACTTCAATTTATCTTTTAATCTAAAACACTATTTCATTTGTATAAATACCTATAATTCTAAAAAATAATATTAATTTTTATAAAATATCTCTTATTCAAAAGATGTCACTAACATATACGTGTATGTGAGTGTCACTAATATTTCTTATTAAAATTATCAAATCATATTATTAAATTTTCTAAGTGACAAATTTCATATCTTAAAATTTTTAATACAAAATAAATTTAAAAAAGTGTAATATTAAAAATAATATATACATCCTAAAAACTCTGAAAATATAGTTACACATAAAACCACACTTCCATTATTAAGTAAAACAGTAGCCCAAGTTAATATAGATCATATACATCCCGATTCGTATTGTCTTTTTTTAAATTGATATCAAATCCGAAATTTCTAAAAAGATAAATTATATAATATTAATGCGCTAATATCTCTCAAGTTAAAGCATTAATAAAAAACAACTTCAATTTCCAGGTGTAATTTCGTTGCTTAAATTCTAATCCTTGAAATTTTAAATTAAATTTATTATTAAATTAATAGTAATAATCATTATAAAAATTAGTCCGTGATTTGAATTTTATGGATAACCTAAATAATTTTAAATAAAATATTCTAATTTAACACGTAAACAATTTAATTGGTTCGGGTATACATTTCTCAAAAATAATAGGTCAATTTATTAACATATTTTCTTTAAAATTCAATTATTATAAATAGTTATTATAATATAATAAAAAAAATATTCGACTATACTCATTCAAATATGCTTACCCTTTTAATCAATATATATAATTAATAAAATAGTAAAATTAAACTAATAAAATAATTATTTTAAATAACCGTACATCGTAGGTGTTTTAGGCTAGTAATTATAATAATTGATAACATAAATAAAATGTAGACTCACATACATAAACTTGCACAAATGTTGGAATATTTTAAATTGGACCCGATGCGGAGATACTTTGATCCACTTGTCAGATTAATGTTCTCAAGAAAAAAAACTGGAGTATATTATAATAATGTTGTTAAAAGTGAATGTCGAAATCACCTTATTTAGATATTGAATTGAATCAGACAAGCTTCTATTTACTAAACAGAAATATGAACTTTTACTGTTGCTCCAGCTTTAATTCGTCAAATGGAAAATGACTAATCATTGTCTTAATCTTAATGTTATATTTTTAACGAGTCTTCCTAATGTTTGTCCAATTACATATAATAATTTTTAATTTCAATAAATTTGGAATATTTTTATAGGAGAAATTGTTGTGCATACCGGAGAGGTTTATCATATTTATAATTAGAATATTAATAAAAATGTTCCAAAATCATGAAATTTGATATTTATTATGTATTTTTGGACACATATTATAAAAAAACAATTTTTAATTAATTAATCATGAAATTAATTACTTATTAATTATAAAGGTTACCTATCTAGCAGTAAAAATCAAACATGTTTAGCTTCATCCAAAAAAATTTGGAGCAACAACGATCAACTCGATCAAAATGAATAACAACCGATTTTATGACGGGCTTTTTTGAAAAATACCTAAGTATAAAAATATTTTTGCAAAAATATTGTTATTTTTAAAAAAAATGCAAAAATACTTTTTAATTTGCAAAAATACTATTTTCAAAAAAAATTACAAAAATATGATTTGGTTGACATTTGGTTGATTTTGGTTTATTCCGTTTTTTTGCAAAAAAAAGAATCAGAAGAAAATTCTCTTTTATGACCTGTAATAGTTTTTTTTTTTACCAAGGAAGAAAGTTTTTCATTCAATTAAAATATCACGCATACAAAGAGATAAAATGTCACCAGGAACATCAAGTTCTGAAAAACTACGATCAGAATGAAAATAAGATTGCCTTGCTAAGCAATGGGCGACCCTATTTGCTGACCGTCTAATGAAGCAAACTTCAACATTAACAATGTCTTGCAGGAGATGTCTGCAATCCATCACAACCAACCCAAACGGAGAAGATAAGTCCACCGCACTACGCAGATCTTGCACAACCTTCAGACAATCAGTTTCCACCAGCA
This sequence comes from Apium graveolens, assembly GCF_009905375.1. Classification (NCBI taxonomy): domain Eukaryota; kingdom Viridiplantae; phylum Streptophyta; class Magnoliopsida; order Apiales; family Apiaceae; genus Apium; species Apium graveolens. Next base: position 32,508,945 of record NC_133651.1, read on the forward strand.
CTCTAGTCCACTGATTTGTTTTAACCCAACTAAGTGCTTCTTTAACAGCTATCACCTCTGCTAGATCTGCAGTTATTCTTCCAGCTTTACTCACCACCTTGGCTCCCAGAAATCGTCCGGAGTGATCCCGAGCTACACACCCAACACCATAGTAATGTTTAATATTGAAAAGGGTTGCATCAACATTTATCTTGATTGTGTTTATATCTGGTTTCGTCCAAAGCTCACTACCATCCCTCGCATTCAAAAACACAACAGACGGAGTAAAATTCCTCAACTGAGCTTCCAACCATTGATCAAGAGTAATCTGAGCAGTACGAATAACCTCATCAACGTGAAGGTATGTATCGTGCCAAACCACTGTGTTACGAGCTTTCCAAACAGACCACAGCAACGTCACCAACTTAGCCAGCCTCAAATTATCATACATATTCATTGCACCCTTCAGACAATCAGCAAAATTATCAAAATCATCCAGGACGTTGCCAAACCCCGCCCCTTGTCTACATGCCTGAGCAAAATCACATTGAATCAAACAATGTAATGTTGTTTCCTCCCTATCCAAACACATTGGACAATGCATAAGAATAGAAACATGCCTCCTATTTAATGAAGATTTCGTCGGTAAAAAACCATTACATGCTCTCCATAAAAAGTTTTTAGTTGTAGGTGGGATTTTCAGATTCCATAAACGTCTCCAGAAGCCAGAATTGGCATTAGACACCCACGCTCCTTTCATTTCCTGCACCAGTCTGTACGCACTTTTAACAGTATACATACCTTTATCATCTTTAGACCAATATCTAGTATCCTCCTCCTGTCTATGACTAAGAGGGATACCGAGAATCAGATGTTGATCCCTCTCCTCAAATAAATCTGTGATGACCTCAGTATCCCAGGCTTTTTCCCCCGGTTTCATCAGAGCAGTTACACATTGATCAACTAGAGCTGGGTGATTACTAACAACAAACGGATGGTCAATATCATTCAACCAAGCATCATTTAGAACACTTACCCTTTCCCCCGACCCTACCCTCCACCTTGTACCAGCCTTCACAAGACTCTGAGAGGCCCAAATGCTACGCCAGATAAAGCTAGGATTTCTACCCAATGCTGCATCCAGAAAATCACAACGAGGAAAATAACGAGTTTTAAAGACTTTGGACACCAGCGAGTCACCATTGCTTACCAGTCTCCATGCTTGTTTACCCAGCAGTGTTAGATTAAAATCATGAACCTTCCTAAAACCCATGCCACCCTTAATTTTTGGCCAACACAATCTATCCCAACTCGCCCAATGAATGCCTCGGCCAGAGTTGTTGTTTGTACGCCACCAAAATCTGCACATAATTTGCTCGATATCATTGCAAATATCCATGGGCAACAAGAAAACACTCATAGCGTACGAAGGGAGAGTTTGCGCCACTGATTTCAACAGAATTTCTTTCCCAAATTTAGAGATCATCTGCTCATTCCAATTTTCCACACATTTACGAACCTTATCTTTTAGAAAACCCAAGATGACATTTTTATTTCGACCCATTGTGCTCGGAAGCCCCAGATACAGACTATTTTATGAAGCTTCAATCATCTGCATTTGCCTGCATATCTCTTCTCTTGTCCCTTCCTCTGTATTCTTGCTGAAAAATATAGAAGAATTCTGCTTATTAACCTTTTGCCCTGACTCAGCTTCAAAGACATCCAACAACTGACTTATCCGCATAGCTTCATTCGACGTAGCCTTACAATATAAGTAACTATCGTCAGCAAAAAACATGTGCGAAATCGACGGAGCTCCATTTGCAATCCTACATCCATGGATCCATCCCTTTTGAACGTACCTGTTAATAAGAGCAGTAAAACCCTCATGACAAATAATAAACAAATAGGGAGATATCGGGTCTCCTTGACGAATCCCTCTTGTCGGAATAATTGGACCCATATTCTTCCCACCTTGAACCACATAATATCTAGCTGTTGACAAACAATAAGAAATAAACCTAATCCACCTCGAATCAAACCCCATTTTCACCATAATAGCCTCCACAAAATTCCATTCGACACGATCATAAGCCTTGCTCATGTCTAACTTTACAGCCATATACCCATCTCTCCCCTTCCTTTTCCGTTTTAAATAATGCAACACTTCAAATGATATCATAATATTATCCGAAATGAGTTTACCCGGGATAAAAGCACTCTGGTTTGGAAAAATAACCTTATCAAGCATAGGCTTCATACGATTAGCAAGCACTTTCGTAATAACCTTATAAGTAACATTGCAGAGAGCTATCGGTCTAAGATCTCCCATATTCTTCGGAATCTTCTTTTTTGGAATTTAAACGATATTTGTTTCATTCAGCTCCGTTGCAAACTGACCTGTGTCAAAAAAATCTCGGACAATTTTGATCATATCTTCCCCTACTATGCTCCAGTACTTCTGAAAAAACGCCGGTGTCATGCCATCAGGCCCCGGGGCCTTATCTGGGTTCATTTGAAATAAAGCTATTCGAACCTCCTCCCCTTCAATCGGTTTAAGCATCTCCGAGTTCAACTGATCAGTAATAGAACTTTGCACACCAACTAGAATGTCATCCCATTGATTGTTTGTCGCTGAAAAAATCTGAGTAAAATAGTCCGTTACTAAATTCTCCATCCCACTCGACCAGTCCAGCCAAACCCCCTTCTCATTCCGCAAACGTGTGATCTGGTTATTTTTCTTCCGCACAGAAGCTGATTTATGGAAAAACTTACTATTTTGATCACCGTACTGTAACCATAGCTGTTTGGACCTCTGTCGCCAATATATTTCTTTTTGAGTCAATACCTCATTTAGCTTCATTTGCTCTTCTGCATATAACCGAGTAGAATCTATATCCCGACGCTGGTTTAGGTGCTTCAAGCGATGCTTACAGTCTCGAATTCTTTGAGAGAAGTTTCCCGTAATTTCCTTTCCCCACACACCCAGCCGCCTCTGACAATCCGCTATTTTCTGATTATAACCCAGACCTTCGTTAGACTCCCAACAAAACATCACAATATCTTTACACGTAGACTCTCGAAGCCATGCATTCTCAAATTTAAAACGACGACTCACATTCATAATCATACTTCTATCTGTCTCGAGCAATATTGGCGAGTGATCAGATGTTGAAGTCTCAAGATTTAATAACCGCGCCTCACTATGAATTTCCAGCCATCTGTTAGTAGCCATAGCCCGATCCAAGCGAAGCTCCACCCACTCGCTTGTGCCTCGAGATTTCTTCCATGTGAAAGCATGCCCTATCAAATCCAAATCAATCAAACCACACTCCATAACTACCTCACAGAAACCCTGCAATAGCCACCGCGGGTACCGACGTCCGCCTCTTTTATCGTCATGACTAAGAATATTATTCATATCCCCGATCACACACCAGGGACAACTTGACTGTTGATTTAAAACTCGAAGCAACTCCCAAGTGTTTCTCCTTAGACTTCTATTCGGTTCTCCGTAGAAACCTGTTAACCTCCACTCCTCTCTACCTGGTACACTAATCAGCGCATCAATATGATTCCTAGTAAAGCTATTTAACTTTACTTCCCCATCATATCTCCAGAGAAGTGCCAACCCACCACTTCTCCCCACAACATCCACTATAAAAGAACCTTCAAAACCAATCTTCCGTCTAAACCTTTCAACTTTATCTTGGGTACACAAAGTTTCACATAGAAAAATAAATTTAGGTTTCTTTTGGATAACAATATCCATTAGGAACTGAATAAACCGTGGGTTCCCAAGCCCACGGCAGTTCCAAGACAAAACACTCATTGGTCTTGGCAGACCCCTCGATGGAGGCCTGCCACTTGAAAGTTTTTTGGAAGCCCACTTTTGTCTCCATTTGGGCTTATAATAATATCATTTTCATTGGGCCTTCTACGTTTCGGATTATTAAACACATATCCAGAGTCTTCATCCATTCTGTTAGCTATAATCATGCTATTTAAATTATCATTATCCTCCAAAATCCCCTCCTCTGTAACTTCTCTATCCTGATTTCTAGATCGTGTTCCATCCTTCGCGGGTCCACTACCCTTAGATTTAGGATCCTGATTTGCAGTTCCTAATTTTCAGCTGTCATTCTCATCCAAGTCTGTCTCCTTCCTGTAGAGGTTACCATCAGGGATCGGAGATTTGGACGATGAACCTGACCTTAGCCACATTGAACCAGTGAGATATGGTTGTCGTCTTGGAGCAGCTTTCATCCAAGGCCCATAGGGCTTCTCTATCTCAGACGTAGGCATTTCAAATATTTTGGAGCAAAATTTCTCAGCATGTCCAAGCAAACCGCAGATGAAACAAAATGTGGATACATGCTCATATTTAAAATTTACCCAGAACTAATCTTCACCTGCTTTCTTAATCTTCATCCTTCTCTTTAAAGGTTTATCAATCTGCAATCTAACTCTGACACGCAAAAAATCTTGCCATACACCAATAATATTGTTCTTGTCTGCTTCAAGAAACTCCCCAATGTAATTACCAATATCTCTGCATACTCTCTCAAACATAAAACCTGCCTGAGGACCATTTAACTGCACCCAAAAATCCAACCTATTAATAGCAACAGTACGAGGATTAGCTCCCTCCCTTAGACGTTCAAAAACAAACTGCATCCTATCGTATGTCCAGGGACTCCCTTCAATGACTCTAGTTATATCAACCTCATGATAGAATTGAAAAAGGAAAAGATTTGGCTCCAAGCTTCTGATATAAACTCATTTCCCTGGTTTCCATAACATCGCCATCGCATGCTGCATCTTCTTAAAATCAATGAATCTTTCTGATAAGAAACGACCCACCAAGCACCATTTTGTCTCAACAGTTCCTTCTATTTTTTCCTCTGCCTCATAAACAATTCCACCTGACTCCTCCTCTAGGCTAATAGCAGCATATTGATCTGTTAACTCATCCATACTACGATCCATTGTCGCCATAGAAAATAAGAAATAAAGACCATGACTTAATAACAGAGAGAACAAATCATGTCAGACGACATGAACTTTATACCTGTATTAGGTTAATATTAAGAATTTTGGACAATTAATTTGATCCTTAACCAGACAAGTGTAATTAGTGTGTAATTTTTGACGTGTCATGACATGTATTTGTAACACATATACTAAGAACAATACACATGGATATATATATATATATATATATATATATTAATACCCGTAAAAAAGTCTTTAATCAATTAATAATTATTACGATCAGAAAATTAATAACAACTAGTATTGATCATGCTAACTTCATGGAATAGTATACAATAATAATAGAAAAGTCTAACTAACAACCATTTTTTAGAACACGCTTGGAGGGCGGGTAGAATGTAAAAACCTAGTAATTTGTTTTCATTTTAATCTCTCTTAATGAACTTATCTAAACATTTGAGATTAATTAAGATTATTTGACTTTCTCTTTTTCCTTCTTAATTAATGTTAAAATCCTCTTTAATCATTCAAACAAAAAATTGACATTTAAGCCTTAAGATTTTGTGTATAACTTGGGCAGTGACCGGTTCCATATCACCTCTCACACAAACGGACGGACAGTGCCATAAAAAAATATTCTTATAAAAAAATTAAATTTATTATTTGTTTCCTTGATTTTGATTATTTGGAATTTTAAAAAATTCTTAATTTGTAATTTTTTTAAACAAAAAATTGTATTCAGTTTAACATTATACTCCAAAATCTGATTATAAGTGAAAATATCTTGGTTTTGTATTTTATCAAAATTTATTTAAATTATATATTTTACTCCTAAAATTTATTATTCAACGGGTATATTACTGAAATAGAGTGTTAAAAATATTTGTCATATACTATTATTTACTTATAAAGATAAAATAGTAAATTAGTATCATTCAGAAATTTCAGTAATTTTTTAATCAAACAGTATTAATTACTCAGAATTCAGTTTATTAACTATTCAGAAATTTTAATAATTCAGAATAAATTATTCACATTTATTACTATCTCCAAGTAGTACATCAATTATTTTTATACACAATTCTTTAATAACTAAATCATCTATTAATTATATTGACGCAATTGTTAATTATATGTTTTATCGTGATCTCCAAATTATATGTTATTTTGAATTCATAATATTCTTATAAGATAACTCACTAATTAATTATATCATAATAATTATAAATAACATTCATTAGCACAAGCATATGTATTATTTTTTTGTGAGAGATATATAATCTCGAACATGAATTATACTGTGATATATAACAAAAAGTAATATCTAATCAAGCATGATGATTCCGAAAACTTAAATATGTAATAACACCCACTCTAAGGCAAGAGAAAGAAAATATTTGAACCAATAAGAGCTACTCACTTGTAGATATGATCGAGATATTTCTTTGGTTTTAAAAGAACATTATAAAAAGCCACCGTGCATGTCAGAGAGCAAATAATTATTAGTGATCAAGTTGTATAATTTCGGAAAAAGGAATGATCATGTCTTTCTATTTCTTGTACGCTCACACGTCTTTTAAATAGTATAAAGGTTAATTAACGTACATATTATACTTTTAAATAATTTTAGGGGCAAACTAATGTATATTTATAATCTTTTAACTTGCATTTTGCACTACTCTCAAATACAAACTAAAATTAAAATAGAAATTTAGAATTAATATAAGTCCATTTACCTAATCTAATGGTTCTCTAAATCACACCACCCAGCCTCCCACATTCAATTTCAGTTTTTCTCCTCCGTTTTTAATTTGATATTTTCCGTCAAACCGTAATTTTTTTTTAAAATCCGATTTCGCTGTATTTTTATACATCTCTCAGCGATCTATTTGCAATACTATATGTGTTAATTATTTGAATTCTAGTTTTCATTTTAAATTGGTTTATATTGAAGTAGCACCTACTATGTATATATATATTTGTTTTTGACGGGAGCACTACGTGTATACAGATCACTTAATTTTCATTTGGATCATTGTGTTATGTCACGTAAATGCAGAATCTTTATTTCACGCAGAAAGGTATATTTAACCAAAAGTAGTTTATTAACAAATAACTGCTTTATTAGGCATTTAAAAAATAAAAAAGTCAACACTTTTTTTTCTTTTCATAATTATTTGCCTTGAATAATGGAAGATCGCAAAATAATTTTGATTACATTATTATACCAAAGTAAATATTAACTAAATTGATCACATGTGATGACAAAAAAAAATTAACTTGAATTTATAATAATTCTTTTATAAAGAATTTTTTTTGAAGCAACATAAATTCAAGTAATTAATGAGAAGGCATATATTTCATAAATATTCAAATTAATTACAAGAAAACGATAATAATAGATACTGATCAACCATACAAACGAGTTAAGACAATATAAATTAAACTACGTACAATCATCCCCCAATTAAGCGACTGCAATGGATTGTTTTTTAGGCACCACAACTTGAATTTCGATCATGTCAAGCTCATTCTCGTTCGAATTCTTGGTTTCCGGCCTCATCTCCGAACAAACCATGGCGCTCAGCCTCATCACATCATCTATCTTGGCTTTCAACTCCGGAAGCTTCTCGTCATCGATTATAATCACTGGATCATCTTGATACATTTCTGGAAGTTTTTTGGCCTCGATCGTATTTTTCTTCGAATTTTTGTAGATCATGTATAAAACCATTTGAAGAATTCCGAAAGTAAATCCGAGCACGTTTGGAACCTGGCAGTAATAAAACAACGAATAAAAACCAGTAATTAGCATCTTAAATTTCAATACATTGCATCAGCTACGTAAACGACTCTGTTTCTTGCTGTGAAACTTACGGCAATGTTGCAGTCTTTGAGTAGGAGGCCATAGAAGAACCACATAACAGCACTTAAAGTGAGACAGAAAGATAAAAGGAATGGCATATACTCCACGCTTTTGGTTCGGATCACTTGTCTCTGATGTACATAGCATTCCATGCATAAATCAGTTATTCGAGATACAACAATTTACGTATACACATGCATATTTAATTGAAATTTTACCACGACGCATAGGGGAGCAACAAAGACGCATAGAGAAAAGACAAGGCAAATCCAACCAACAATCATTACACGCTGTGCTGCTCCTTTCGCAACAAATTGAGTTAACAGAACGATCAATCCAAATCCGACAACGTTCATTGCAGCTAGTAGTTTCAAGGTCTGGATCTGCATGACCATTTGCAAAGTGATGGAATTTTCAATAAGTTGTAGTTGTGCATGGTATATATATAGGGAAATTATTTGTTACATTTTTATTACTGCACCACCACTCTTGAAGGACTTACCCTAGCGTTCCGAGGAGCGTAAATGAGGAAGATGCAGATGTAGATAGTCTGAAAGACACAACCAACTGAGTTGATGGTGATGAGGAGGAGAGTGTTGGATTTGAGCAATGCATAATAGATCCATAGCATGGCACTGAACAATCCAACAACATAAGGAACTGATTGAAACCCTTCAGTTGATTTCTTCTTGTAAACTTTGTAGAATGTCGGTCTGCATAAGGTAGATTATGACAAAGTGATTTAGAACTTTAAGGTGCATAATTGTTTTCATTAAAGAAGAAAAGCTGATGAATAAATACTTAAAGTCTGCCACTTACATTGGTGCAAGAAAGACCATAAAGGAGACGACGTTACCTAAAGCCCAAGTCATAAAATAATTAGTTATTCAGACCGATCAATATATTACATATTACGAAATACATGTATGTGCATGTGTATGTCTGTCAAAGGGAGGGAGGGAGAGGGAGAGGGAGAGGGAGGGACCGAGAGAGGGGGGGGCGGGAGGGAGAGGGAGGGAGGGGGAGAGAGAGAGAGAGAGGGGGGGGGGGGGGGAGGGAGGGAGAGAGAGAGAGAGAGAGAGGGAGAGAGAGAGAGAGAGAGAGAGAGAGAGAGAGAGATTTGCATGCAATTGCCATGCAGGGAATGAATCCAGGGTTGAGAAGCAAGTAAAAATATATACCTAGAAGACCAAATACAAGAGTCCAATGAGCAGATAAAAGAGCCATATTTTCTGCAAACAATCTCACAATCTCTCTGATCACAAAGTAGTACTACAGAAATCCGAACTAGTAAAAGTGGTAGCTAATTCTCTCTCTGTAGATCTTAGTAAACTAGCACATATATTACAGAGTCTGGTGAAGGGTTTATATAGGGGAGAATCTGAGCTAGGAGAGTGGAACATATTGAAAAGATTTCTTTATGGTAGCAAAGGATAAAGATTAATGAGTGAATTATATGTACATAGTGGAGGATTCATGATCCAGGATATTTTCAATAAATATTCTTTACAGTTGGAGGAAACTATGCACTAGCTATATAACTATAGGCCTATAACTTGAGTTAATCGCCCCTATCATTTTAATTTTTTTTCCCATTAAAATATTTTCATTTCTAAAAAAAAATGTCACTCATACTTGATATATAGCTATTGGCTGTTTTAAATTTGCATTTCTAGTATTGTATATTATTGATATTGAAAACTGAAATGATCCAAAGTGAGATGAATTAATAAAATAAATAACAAGCTAATACATGTAGCTAGGGTTCATAATTCTGAGGAATGTAGGCTTTGCTTCCGCATGCTCCATGAAACTCAGTTTAGAAATTTTACTACTCAGTGAACCACAACTACAGCTGGTCAAGCCCACCCTTTTTCTATTTCGGGTTCTTAACGGAAACGCTGTGGGCCCACCGAGTTCTTTCTGATGTGTTGCCCACCGATCCAATTGGCTTAATGTTTACAGCTCAACATTTTCAGTTTTATGTAAGAACATAAGTTTATTCAGTTCCGTAAGCTTCTATCTATACATCAATTATATTGCCAAACTAATTACATAAATAAAATGTGCTTCTACTTGGCCACGAGCTAATCCCTAACACTGTAACACATTATACAAAAAATGTCCTTCCTCCCAGAAATAATGTTTCGAAAATTCGAATATCGATAATTATTATAGGAAAATGATCAAATTGATCATTTCCACAATTGAAAAATATGAAAAAATGAAATTACTCTTACATTATTTTTCTTCATTTTCCGTTATTATGTAGACATGGGGTAGATTTGTCTTTTTAAGATTTAATTGCTTTGAGAATAGAATTTTTCATATTATAATGTACTAGTTGGTACCCCGTGCGAAGCACGGGCCCGAAATTAAAAAAAAATAGTATCACATTATTAATTGCATAAAACTGAAATTCATAATCCGTGCAAAATACATATCTAAATATAATATATAAAATATTATTAAAATATGTAATTAAAAAAGTCGAAGTTAAGTGTAACTCTAAAATTTTAACATATAGTTCTAGTTATGCATGCACCTAATTATTTACTTATATAAATCTGACATGTTAACTTGCTTGTTAGGTCACACTTTCACTGTAGAGGGGGTGAATACAGTGTTTATTACAATCAAATCAAACTTCAAGAACTTATGTAACAGAAAACAAACTTTATTGAAACAATAAACTCTGTTACAATCTGGAACTGTTATCTCTCAGTGATGAACAAAATATCACGAGAGCTGCTAGAGTTACAGTAAATAATATTCTCGATAATGATAACACTTATAGTGTAAACCCTATGTCTGTGTTTATATACTACACAGTTACAAGATAATCGCTAATTGATATGGAATATAATTCTGCTTCCTAAAATATATCAATCAGATATCTTCTATTCCAAGTATTCCATTCTTCACGAAATTCCTTCTTCATGCATATCTCTTCTTATGTTTATCTTGACCTTCTTAACTTTAATCAGCTACTGTCCTTATCTGATCGTTCTTCAGCACTTAAGTTCCGATATCTATCTCCTGATACTTATCTCCTGATAACATAAGTACTGATATCCCTTAAGTTCTGACTTCCAGTATAAGTACTGATCAGTTAAGTACTGATTTGTTATGTTCAAATAAGATCTGAAATCTAAACATAAAACATATTAGCCATGACATTATCAAATATATCTAACAATCTCCCCCAACTTGTAAATTAGCAAAATATACAAGTTTAACAGATATTTGATGATGTCAAAAAAACATTAAGTACAAATGCATGAGAAATAGACAAGATAACTACAACTTACAGTCCTTAAAGCTTTTACCAATTCAACTTCTGATAACAACTTTGGTTCTGTATACACATCAGAATTTAAGTAGTTGTAGATCTTTGACTTGGCTTCATCATCTTCTGATCTCTCTGATGTCAGGAGTTGTTCTGAGATAATTCTTCAACAAACATTTCTCAGCATATCTGAGTTCATCAATCATTCTCCGTTTGACATCTTTAAGCTCTGCAGTATCTTCACCAGTTTGAAATATTGCAGCTCTGAGATCATTAATCTTTGCTTTTCTCAACTCCCGATCTAGTCTTATGACATAAGCTTTGTTAGACTCTAGATTGAATTCAAGCCCCTTAATACCAAGATATGTTCTGATCTGTGCAGTATTAGGCTTCATATCAACAATATCACCATTGTGATTTCTGTACTTTGGAACATATCTGCTGTCAGACTTAACAGAATAAAGCCTTTTCTGTCTCTGAATCTGTTCTTTTAAGTAGTTTGCAGCAGTCTCTGTTATTCTGTCATCCACTTGAAGTAAGAAAAGTACATGCTCCAATTCTTCAAAATACTTCAAAGGAATGGCATTTTGTCTTATATGATAAACCCTACCATCTGTCATGAAATACAACAAGATGTGTTCCTTCAAGTAGGTATGGTAAACCATTTGTACAGATTCTAGTTGATTCAATCTCTCAGGAGTTGCTCCAATACCTGGTTCACTCAAGGAAGTTGGATCATCGGTAGTGTTGTGTACTCTTCTTTCATCAGCACTTCCCAATCCAGTTTTATCTCTAGCTTCCTTTCCAGTAACTACTCTTGCTTCAAAACCACTTGGAGTAGTCTTCAAAGATTGAGTCTGTTTTGCTTTAGTGAATCCTGGTAGGAGTGTTTTAGATTTATTTTCTGATATCAAGTTAACTTGAGCACTGTCAGAGGTTACTTGCTTCTTCTGAATATCAGAACTTACAATTTCTTGACTCTTAACAACTTGAGCCATGTCAGAGGTTGTTTTAAGAACTTTTCTTGAAGTCAGAGCAAGATCATCTTTTCCATCAGTAATTTCTTCTTCCTCAGGAGGTACATAAGGCTTGATAGGTTCACCAACCTTTTCTTTACCCTTGGATCTTGGATCTATCTGTGGTTGTGATCTAGCCAAAGTTTCTTCAGTATTTATCCTTTCTTTGATCACAATGCCTTTAGGTTTTGGAAGTAACTTTTTACCAGAAGCTTCAGATTTAGATGTGACTTTCTCTGATTTAAGTCTGGCTTCTTCTTCCTTTAAACTTTCCAAGTCCATCCCTGGATTTTCTTGAAGAAATAACTGTCTTGACATTTCCTCATCAAGATCTAGAAGTTCATCAGAACTTATCCTTTTACCAGCAGCAGAACTTATTCTTTTCCCAGTATCAGAACTTGTTCTGTGACTAGCTTGTCTTGATGTAAACCTTCTACCTTGACTATGACCACTACCCATTCCAGAGTTTCCTTGGTCATCTTTTCCATCATCCTTTCCTTGCAGTGACTTGTTGGTTTTGCATTTGGACTTAATTACCTTCTCCCCCTTTTTGGCATCAGCAGGTAATAAAAGAGAGATAAGTAGTTCCACTGAGGTCTGGATTTCAGTAAGTTGCGATTGCTGAGAAGCTTGATTTGTCAGAATTTGATCAATCTGAGCTTGTTGCTTCTCTTGAGTTTTCTCAATATAAGCAACCCTGTCAATGGTAGGTTGGAAGAACTTTTTCTTATCAATTTTCCAAACTTGTTCCTGTTTGATAAAGTTCTCCTGAATCTTGTGTAGCTCTGCATGAGTGTTGGAATGAAGACCTTGTAGATGTTTAGTGCTCAATGCAGTGACTCTAAGCTGGGTTTTAAAATCATCAGAATGTAACATTTCATCAGCTTTAGTCAAGTGCTCAGCAAGATGTAAAGCATTTGGAACACATGAAACTGAGTTCCATTCCTTAGTCCACTCCTGACCTGCAGGAGTTTCACTCCAAGGTACTGGTGCATCCCTGATAACAAACTCCTTTACCAGTTCAGACTTAGGAAGAGTCAGTGGAGGAGTATGTCCTGAAGGACCTGCTTCATCAGCATCTACAGTTGTAGCAGCCTCACCAGTATCTCCAACATTTGCAGCATCAGAACTTAGAGAATCAGTATCTTCTGATAAGACAACTGTGTGAGTAGCAATGGAGGCTTCAACATCCTCTAATTGCTGATCTGATACTAAGTTCTGATCAACAGCCATATCCTGATGCTCACCTAAAATCTGATCATCAGCATCTTGATGCAGAGAAGGTGTTAGTGATAACTCAGGAGTTTGAACAGCATCAGTAACAGGTGTTGTGAAAGGATTATTTGCTGTTGGAGCTTCTAAGAAAAGTATTTCAGGCACAACCAGGTTCTGAATATCAATTTCAGCACTTGTGCCTGGATCAACAAGAGACATAGAAGGTGAATTAGCCTTGTCAGATACAGGTTCCTGAGATGGAGTTGATGGAGAAGAAGTGACTGGAGCAAATTCCTTGTCTTGTGAGATCAGAGATTCCTGATCCCCTTCCTTAGCTGCTTCCTCCTCATCATCTGAAACTGGCCTTTGTGCCCTCTGTTTCTTGTACTTCCTTGTTGATTTGGATTCCTTGGGAGTTTCAGGAACCGTCATACGTCTAAGCCTCTTGAGAAGCCTAGAACCCCCAATTGCAGAATCCTTCTGAGAAGTTGCCTTCTCAGCTTCATTTACCACAGGTTCTGAAGAGGGAATCTGATCCTCAGAATCTGATTCATCTCTCAAAGTAATGCTTCTCCTCTTTTGAGGTGTTTGAGGAACAGTCTTTGTTCTCTTTGGCTTAGAGGATGTAGGCTTCACAGTAGGTGCTGAAGAAGAAGGTTGAGCAGTCCGATGTGCTGACTCAGAATTGGGATGGCATCAAAATTTGAACACTTGTTGCCAAAAGCCTTGGTGATGCAATCGAAGAAGAAACTCCATTCTCTTCTGATATTAGCCCGTTTCAACTGTCCAAGTTTCGTCAGACTCTTTTCATATCCCAAATCAGTCATTAACCCCCGAAGTTCTGATTCCTCTGGTATAGAGAAGGTACAATCTTCTGGAAGATGTAATGCTCTTCGTACTGTACCAGGAGTGACTACATAGGATGAATCACCCACTTGGAAGATAATACTGGGAGTTCCTCGTTTACCACCATCATCAAAAACTCCAGTCCTCCAGAACCGCAGAACTTGTTGACTTGAAAATAATTCAGGCTGAGTTAAGGCGTACCCAACCTCACTATGTGCAAGAAGATCTTGCACAAAATGCAATTCAGATGGAGCTTCAGCATGATCAAGAATTGCAGCATAGTTGTTTGGAACAAACTTTGCTCCATCAATGATTAAATCCTTTGGTGCCATGTGAAAAAATATTGAAATTCAAGTATGCCTGTTAGGTGTTTGAGATAATGTCTGTATGAGAAACCAACGTGAGAAAGAATGAGAAAGAGAGTAAAAGTAAGAAGAGAGATAAAGTATAAAGAAAATAAAAGATTAAAGAAATCTTCTCTCTGTTGTTCTTATACTCTGAAAAAAAATGTTACCGTTGGACACCTGTCAGACATGCAGTAATAACGGATAGTTACTGGGCTCGAGAAAACAGGAATGATTACTTACCCAGTTGCCTTGTTTCAAGGAAAAACCATTTCATTTATCAAGAGACACAGTTTTAATTCAAAATTTAAACCGTTAGCACTGATTGAATTATTTTTCACTGCAACATTAATATTCTGAAAATGAATCATGTTAAAAATGACCGAGATAATTTCGATGAATAAGTGCTGACAAAGAATCAGAACTTAAATAAAGACAAAATTTAAATGGTCATCAGAATATCAAGCAGGATTTAACAACACAAGATAAAATAACTCAGAGACAAAATCTTGAAGTAAAAACAGTTTTCATTAATATATCAAGTCAATACATATATGAAATAGAAATTACATCAATACAAGATTTTCCCTAAGCTTCTAATCCTAACGTTAACAGCTTTAGTCCTAGCTAAGAAGCCTGACAAAGCTGAGGATGAAGAAGAACAGGAAGAAGACGAGATTAAGTCATCTTCCTCTTCCTATCTTCGACAAACAAGATAGCGAGTCGAATGATTCGCTCTTGCTGACGGATACGACGAAGGTGAAGGTCTCTTCGAACGGCCACCAGATCACGTTTGATAACCTCTGGAAATTGAATCCAGAGATTGTGAGGGATGTTGGTGATAGGGTAGGGAGTTGGAATTCCATTCAAAAAGACATGCACAGTCTCATCACCGTAATTGTAGAACCAGCCAAATTCAGCCATTTGTGATAGTAAATGAAAAACAAGACTGAATTTGTGATACAAGTGTAATGAGAAGACTAATGTGAAGTGGCTGTGTATATAGGCAAGAGAATGCCAAGAGACGCAAAGATATTTAATGCTGACAGGTAGAATTAATTCTACCTCGTCTCCCTAGACTTTGAAAAAGAATAACAGTCATTGGAAAGAGGAATCATGGTCTAGACCGCACAAGACACAAGAAACAGTGGACTGTTCAAGTACAAAACCATTAATCCTAATCATAGTGACTATTAATCTTCCACTTCAACATATGCGAGTACAAACTGAGACTGTTATTAAATTTCATTCAAAGATAAGCCAAGTAAAGGATTAGACTGAGAAATCATAACTTAGACCTATACCAGGACTTAACAGTCATCAGAACATAATTTCTTAACTCGAAAAAGGAATGCTCATCTTAGTAAATACTCATACAAGTTCTTAGTTATGAACGTCAGAACTTAATCATCAGAACGTGTAACTAGAACTTGTCCTCAGAATTTGTGCAAAAATGACACAATGACTGTTTATCTAAAATAACATAGACCACCACAGAAATTTTCATCATTCAGATGGAGTGATTAGTGTGTGCATTAAGCTAAATAACAGACAAAGAGTAAAGTCTGATTCACTTCAGTACATCTTAGAAATAAGTCATAATTAAAATTTTTGCTAAAGAGTTGTCATTATCCTGAAACCTACTGATAAATGAGTTCATGCATGAGTCCACCTCAACTGTTTTTGTGCTAATTTTATGCATCTTTAAAATTCTCTTTTACAGTGGCTTCTCAGTGTAAGTGAGTCACGACTGCTTATCAGAATTTATGCTATTATCAGAGTATTTCTCCAGTAATCATAGAGTGTGAAAAGTCACCAAGAAAATATTTTGCTTTTCTAATGCATATTTACTTAATACCAGCAATGCACTTGGGTCGTCCCTTTCACATTTTTACTCTAGATCTTAAAGGAGTACCTGATTTTTTTTTTCTTTTGATAAGTGAGGTTTATCAGCACTTAGTACATTCAACAGTTTTACTAGAATCAGAACTTAAACAGATGAGTAGCATTATTCTAATTTGGGACTTAGTAATAAGATGAATGAAGTAAACTAAACTAAGCTCAAGTATCAGAATTTGCTTGTGTCATAAGATTTCCACAGAAATAATTACTTCTTTCATGGGATCATTTGTTTATTGA
Source organism: Apium graveolens (assembly GCF_009905375.1). NCBI lineage: Eukaryota > Viridiplantae > Streptophyta > Magnoliopsida > Apiales > Apiaceae > Apium > Apium graveolens. The sequence continues at coordinate 32,525,634 of NC_133651.1, forward strand.
AGATTACTAGATCAGTATCTAGCACAGTTATCCTCATAGGATTGAATAGTTACTGAAACAGACATATCACTTATCAGAGTTTAGAAACATATATCAGACAACAGTCAGTACTTAAAGACATTTATCAATTAATGCACAGAATATACAAAGAGATTAATTCTGTAAATACTGATCATAAAGTCTGATAACATAGAACAAGTTTAAGCAGATTTAGAGAAAGAACCTGAAATCATTCCAAGTTCATTTACCAATTTTGAAAAGGTAGCTTCACACAGTGGTTTTGTGAAGATATCTGCTACTTGTTGATCTGTGGGAACAAAATGCAATTTCACTGTACCTTCATCCACATGTTCCCTGATGAAATGGTACCTGATGCTGATGTGCTTTGTCATAGAGTGTTGAACTGGATTACCTGTCATAGCAATATCACTTTGATTATCACAGTAAATAGGGATTTTGAAATATGTTAACCCATAATCCAGTAACTGATTCTTCATCCAGAGAATCTGTGCACAGCAGCTTTCTGCAGCAATATACTCTGCTTCTGCAGTTGATGTGGAAATTGACTTTTGTTTCTTGCTATACCAAGAAACCAACCTGCCTCCAAGAAACTGGCAGCTACCACTTGTGCTTTTCCTGTCAATTTTGCAACCTGCAAAATCTGCATCTGAGTAACCTATTAATTTAAAATCTGATTCTCTAGGATACCATAATCTTAGATCAGCTGTTCCTTTAAGATACTTAAAGATTCTTTTTACAGCTGTTAAGTGAGGTTCTCTTGGATCTGCTTGAAATCTTGCACAAAGACAGGTAGCAAACATGATATCTGGTCTACTAGCAGTTAGATAGAGAAGTGAGCCAATCATACCTCTGTAATCAGTAATATCTACTGAATTACCAGTATCCTTATCCAGTTTTGTTGCAGTGGCCATGGGAGTGGATGCACTTGAACAGTCTTGCATTCCAAATTTCTTCAGCAAGTTTCTGGTGTACTTAGATTGACAAATAAAAGTTCCTTCTTCACTCTGTTTGACTTGAAGGCCCAGAAAATAACTGAGTTCTCCCATCATACTCATCTGATATCTTGACTGCATTAGTTTGGCAAACTTTTTGCAAAGTTTGTCATTTGGAGACCCAAAAATAATATCATCAACATAAATCTGGATCAAAAGTAAGTCCTTGCCATGGTTGAGATAGAACAGTGTTTTGTCAATAGTTCCTCTGTTGAATCCACTTTCCAGAAGAAACTGAGCTAAAGTCTCATACCATGCTCTAGGAGCTTGCTTAAATCCATAAAGTGCTTTATCAAGCCTGTAGACATAATCTGGATGTTTGGAATCTACAAAGCCTGGAGGTTGTTCAACATATACTTCCTCTTCCAATTCTCCATTGAGAAAAGCACTTTTCACATCCATTTGAAAGACAGTAAACTTTTTGTGAGCAGCATAAGCCATGAATATCCTTATGGCTTCTAACCTAGCAACTGGAGCAAATGTTTCATCATAGTCAATTCCCTCCTGTTGAGAATATCCTTTTGCAACCAGCCTTGCCTTGTTCCTTACAATTATGCCATCACTGTCAGTTTTGTTTCTGAATACCCACTTTGTACCAACAACCGATCTATTCTTGGGTCTTGGCACTAAGGTCCAGACTTTGTTTCTTTCAAATTCATTCAACTCTTCCTGCATTGCTTGCACCCAATCAGCATCTTGAAGAGCTTCTTCCACTTTCTTTGGCTCAGACTGAGAGAGAAAAGAATTGTAAAGACATTCATTCGAAGTACCTGTTCTAGTTCTGACACCTGCCTCAGGATTTCCAATTATCAAATCAAGTGTATGTGATTTTGTCCACTTCCTTGCAGATGGAAGATTTTCTCTAGAACTGGATGCTCCCCCATGATTCATGCTGTCTTCGGTTTCATTTTCTGATGCTCCCCCTGAAACTATGCTCTCTGAGTTGGATCCTTCAGTATTTAGATTTTCAGTACTGTCAGTACTTGGCTTATCAGAACTTGACGAATCAGAATTTGAAGAGCCAGATGTATGTTCTGATGCTTCTTGAGATGTGATAATATCTTGAGTATGCTCCCCCTGCATTGGTGCATCTTCCTTTGACGTAGTCACCACAGTTTCAATAACATCAGAGTTTAATCCATCAGAATTTACAGTATCAGGACTTAGACTGTCAGGACTTGAGGTATCAGAATATGAATCTTCATTTTCAAATCTCAGCTGATCATGATCAATGCAATCTTCAAGTCCAGTGATCTTCTTGTCATCAAAAGAGACATTGATAGATTCCATGACCACTTTTGTTCTCAAATTATAGACTCTGAAGGCTTTTATAGAAAGTGGATATCCAACAAAGATTCCCTCATCAGCTTTTAGATCAAACTTGGATAGCTGTTCAGGATGAGTCTTGAGAACAAAACACTTACATCCAAATACATGAAAGTATTTGAGATTTGGCTTCTTGTTCTTCACCATCTCATATGGTGTTTTTCCATGCTTGTTAATGAGTGTTGCATTTTGAGTAAAACAAGCAGTCTGCACAGCTTCAGCCCAGAAATAGGTTGGAAGCTTTGCTTCTTCAAGCATTGTTCGTGCAGCTTCAATGAGAGTTCTATTCTTCCTTTCAACAACTCCATTTTGCTGTGGAGTTCCAGGAGCAGAAAATTCCTGCTTTATTCCATGATTTTTGCAGAACTCTTCCATTATCAGATTCTTGAATTCAGTGCCATTATCACTCCTCAAAATTTTCACAGAATCTCTGATCAATTTATCCAGATGTTTGACATGATCAATCAGGATAGATGCAGTTTCACTTTTTATGTGCAAGAAATACACCTATGTGTATCTGGTGAACTCATCTACTATGACCAACGCATATTTCTTCTTTGCAATAGACATGACATTCACTGGACCAAATAGATCAACATGAAGCAGATAATAAGGCTCAAGAATTGATGATTCAGTCTTGCTCTTGAACGAAGATTTTCTTTGTTTAGCCTTCTGACATGAGTCACAAAGACCATCAGGAACAAACACTGATTTTGGCAGTCCTACCACAAGATCTTTCTTGATCAGTTCATTTATCTTGTTGAAGTTTAAATGAGAGAGTTTCTTGTGCCAATTCCAGCTTTCTTCAGTTGAGGCTCTACTTACTAAACAGATTGCAGAACCATCAGAACTTGTTGAAAGCTTAGCTTCATAAATGTTACCACGCCTGAATCCCTTCAGAACAATTTTTTCTTTAGATTTACTAACTATTTCACAATGTTCTGCAAAGAAATCAACATGATAACCTCTGTCACAGATTTGACTTATACTCAGTAAGTTGTGTTTAAGTCCTGAGACCAGAGCTACATCTTTAATGATGACATTCCCAAGATTGATATTGCCATATCCCAAAGTTTTTCCAATGTTGCCATCTCCATAAGAAACACTTGGGCCAGCTTTCTCCACAAAGTCTGATAGCAGGGCCTTATTTCCAGTCATATGTCCTGAACATCCACTGTCCAGAACTAAAATATTTTTCCTGTTGCCCTGCAATCAAAAAGACCACTAATTATTAGTTTTAAGGACCCAGACTTGCTTGGATCCTTTGGCCTTTTTAGATTTGTTAACATTTGCAGCGGATTTAGCATCAGATTTTATGTTAACAGTTTTCTCATCAGAACTTATACTACCAGACTTTGAATCAGAACTTACACTAGAAGGAACAACAGAAACTTTCTTTAAAGAAGGTTTTATTTGATAATAATCATAGTACAAACTATGATATTCCTTACAAGTATAAATGGAATGCCATAAACTACCACAATGAAAACAAGGATTTTGTGGTTTGTATCTAACAGACTGACTCTTAACTCCTGATTTTGTAGATAAGGAGTTAATATTCTTATTCTTCCTGCAAAAAGAAGCCAGATGGTTAGAACTTCCACAGTTATGACACGCTTTCCTAGGAGCATCAGGAACAGATTTATAGTTATTGCTTTTATTCACACCTTCCTTTCCATTCCTGTTTTTCCTAGGTGATTTTACCTTGTTTGCATTCTTAACATCTTTCAGCTTATGCTTAAGCTGCTTCTTTGTCATTAAGCCTATGTTAACTTCAGCTGTCTTTTCCTGTTTTAGTTTGTCAGAAGCTAATTCCTTTTTAACTTCTGATTTCTCATTTTCAGATTTTTCAATTACAAACTTAACAGGTTTTAACTTCGGCTTTTGCTTATCAACAGGCTTAATTTCTACAGTTCCTTTTTCATTTTTATTTTCTCCATAACCTAAGCCCTCTTTCCAGTTTCCACTGCTTAGCAAATTTTGAGTTGTTTTGCCAGAGTTAGTCCAAGTTCTTATAATCTCTCTCTCCTTTTCTAACTCAGTTTTTAGAGATTCATTCATTTTTAGCACTTCATCCCTAACATAAAAAGCATCATCTCTATCCTTCTGAGTTTGATGGAACATGACTAACTCTTTATCTAAGAAATCATTTCTTTTCCTAAAAGCAAGATTTTCAGAAGTTAATCTTTCACATGTTAAAGTTTGATCTCTATAACTAACAAACATGGTTTTAAGATATCTTCTCAACTCATTAATATCATCAGTATGAAAAGCATAAGTAGTCTGAGGTACCTTTGTTTCAGCAGCTTCAGAACTGCTCTCAGAACTTGATTTATCAGCATTTGCCATCAATGCATAGTTCTCCTCACTTTCAGAGTCTGAGGTGTCTGTCCAGCTTCTCTGCTTTGTGACAAGAGCTTTGCCTTTGTCACTCTTGGTCTTCTTGCAATCAGGAGATATGTGGCCTTTCTCACCACAATTATAACATTTAACATTAGCGTAATCTCCTCTGTCAGACTTTCCTCCTCTTCCTTCAGATCTTCTGAAATTCTTCTTATCAGAACTTATGCCTTTCCTGGAAAACTTCTTTCCCTTCCTGTATGCAATCTTTGTGATTCCTTTCACCATAAGAGCACACAGCTTCATCATCTCCTCATCAGCATCAGTTTCAGGCAAGCTTTCAGAATCTGAGTCATCATCACTCTCAGAACTTGATGACTCAGTATCAGACTTTATGATAAGAGCTTTACCCTTGTCTTTCTTTGAGGAAGGTGGTTTGGGATATTCCTCTTCAGCCTTGAGAGCAACTGTCCTTGACTTTCCTCCTTTCCTCTTGCTTCTTTGTTCCATCTCAAGTTCATGAGTCTTGAGCATTCCATAGATTTCATCAAGAGTTGTTTCATCAAGATTGTAGTTGTCTCTTATTGTTGTTGCCTTCAAATCCCAACATTCAGGAAGAGCTAACAGGAATTTAAGGTTTGTATCTTCAAGATCATACTCCTTATTAACCAATGACAAGTCATTCAAGAGTTTGACAAATCTATCATATACATCAGTCAATGACTCATTAGTCCTAGAGTCAAAGTGTTCATACTCTTGAGTGAGTATTGTCTTCCTGTTCTTCTTAACTGTTTCAGTTCCTTGACACCTTGTCTCCAGTGCATCCCATATCTCCTTAGCAGTCTTGCAGTTGATTACCCTGTTTGACATTACATTATCAATGACACTATGCAATAAGTGTCGTACCTTGGCATCCTTAGCAATAGATGCTATATCTTCAGCAGTGTAATCACTCTTTTCCTTTGGTACGGTCTTTGCTGCTTCACCTGCAACTACAACAGCGAGCTTGGTAGGTTTGTGAGGCCCTTCCTTGATTCTATCAAGGTATTCTGGATCTGTTGCTTCCAGAAACATGGTCATCCTTACCTTCCATATGGGATATTCAGATGGTCTCAATATGGGAACTCTGATAGTCTCATATCGACTCTGAGTTGATGTCTTTGATGATTCCTCAGTTTTGGTAGGCTTAGTTGGAGTTTCTGTGTCAGACATGATTGTGTTTGGATCTTTAACTGTATGTGTGTTAACAGAAGGCTCTGATACCACTTGTTAGGTCACACTTTCACTGTAGAGGGGGTGAATACAGTGTTTATTACAATCAAATCAAACTTCAAGAACTTATGTAACAGAAAACAAACTTTATTGAAACAATAAACTCTGTTACAATCTGGAACTGTTATCTCTCACTGATGAACAAAATATCACGAGAGCTGCTAGAGTTACAGTAAATAATATTCTCGATAATGATAACACTTATAGTGTAAACCCTATGTCTGTGTTTATATACTACACAGTTACAAGATAATCGCTAATTGATATGGAATATAATTCTGCTTTCTAAAATATATCAATCAGATATCTTCTATTCCAAGTATTCCATTCTTCACGGAATTCCTTCTTCATGCATATCTCTTCTTATGTTTATCTTGACCTTCTTAACTTTAATCAGCTACTGTCCTTATCTGATCGTTCTTCAGCACTTAAGTTCCGATATCTATCTCCTGATGCTTATCTCCTGATAACATAAGTACTGATATCCCTTAAGTTCTGACTTCCAGTATAAGTACTGATCAGTTAAGTACTGATTTGTTCTGTTCAAATAAGATCTGAAATCTAAACATAAAACATATTAGCCATGACATTATCAAATATATCTAACATTGCTAATACAATTATTTTTAAGTAAACCGATGCTTGGATGTTCAGCAACAAATAAAAATTGAAGAAAAATAAAATTTACAGAAAGTAAAAGTTAATTTTTGTCAGTTGAGATTTTATTACATAAATTTTAAAAATAATTGTATAATTTTCTAGTGAGTACCAAGATTTAGGACCTAAATATGATTTCCTTATTAATATAGATAGTTGATAACCCGTGCGACACACGGGCCCGAAATTAAAAATATCGAATTAATATTTGTAGAGAATTATTCATAATCCGTGCAAAACATGAATTAAAATTAATATATAAAAATACCCGTGCGACACACGGGCCCGAGACTAAAAATATCGAATTAATATTTGTAGAAAATTATTTATAATCCGTGCAAAACACGAATTAAAATTAATATATTAATATCAATATTAATTGGTACTTGTAAAAAATAGCCATGTAGTTAAAAAGAATCGAATCAGTTATGAAATTTTCCACTATAATTCTAGTTTTGTATTGTTTTACGGGTGAGTGACCAAAATACCCACCATTTGGGGAGATTTGCCCAAAATACCCACCGGCGGGAAAAGTGCCCAAAATACCGTAGAAATACGCATTTTAGAGATGCGTATTCTGATTTTTAAAAATTTTACAAAGAATACGCATGTCTGACATGCGTATTCACTGTCAGAATACGCATGTCAGACATGCGTACTCTTTGTAAAATTTTTAAAAATCAGAATACGCATCTCTAAAATGCGTATTTCGTCGGTATTTTGGGCACTTTTCCCGCCGGTGGGTATTTTGGGCACTTGAAGCTATAAAGTGGTGTATTTTGGACATTCTTTCTTGTTTTACTTGATATAGAAATCTAACATATTAATTTTATTTTTTATAAAACGAATTATATCTCTATCTTATGAACCAAGTATATGTTGTTTAGATAATTTAATAGTAATTAATATAATTTGATAATTATCTTATAATTAGTTTTTGCAATATAATTTATTTAATATTACTTAGTTATCGATAAAAATTACGATTGGATGAACGATAACTAAAAAGAAAATAACATTTACAAAGAATATAAGTTGTTTTGTGTTAAAAACAAAATTGTGTTAAAAACAAAGTTTATTGAGAATAGAAGTCGACTTATATCAGGTAAGTACCAAATTTAGTACTTTTAACATCAAATTATACATTGTTACGTTTATTAATAAAAAGTATAGATGCGTAAATATTTAAAATAAGTCTAATTAGCATGACCGGGTGAAGCATTGCCAATAAACATGACATTCATAAGACGAAATTAGGGGACTAACGGGTTGAAATCCCGACTAAAATAATAATTTTAGTAAATTTTATTATAAAATTATAATTGTTAGTAAAAAATTTAGTGTAAATTGTGATTAACCTCTAAAAATTAATGATTGCTCCCGATTAATTTATAATTATGATTCCGTCATTTAGTTGTTTGAGCCGTGAATTTTCAATCAGGTTTGGTCATTTAGTTGTTTGAGCCGTGAACAAGTCTTGATGATAGGTCAAATGCTGGTTTAGAATCTAGCATTATATAGTATCAATTCATGTAGTGGCCTGGCCGCCGGGCTAATGTTATGAATAAAGTGCAGATACAAACAACATAATTGACCACTAAGATTTGTCGGGTTAAGCTTAAGTATGTAAGATTCCTATAACTCACATACTCTCTCCCAATATGCGGTGCTTTTCCCCAAATTGATCAATAAATAATTAATGTATGTATTTTCGTTCAAAGGCTTACCCTGCAATATGGGACTTGGGATTAGAAATAAAAAATTCATAATTAGTTCAAATTAGAGGATGGGAAGCAAAGTAACTAAAATTTGGTCAAACCTGCAGGGAATTGTATACCTTATTACTTCTGATTAACTTTGTGTTCACAGGCAATTAACGACTAATCTGAGTCTCTGACGGTGGATATTAATCAAAAGGCCTGTACCACAAGATTGTTGTTGATTCAGGTACGTACATTCGTTTCGTCAACAATTAAAGTCACTCTCCGATGTTTATGGTAGCTAATTAAAGTAATTAAGCTAGTTGTAGTCCAAATTAGTATGTTAGTAATTAGTTGCAATGAAGTAAGGCCTCTAGAATCTAGATTGATTGTGCGGTCATATATAAGTTGTCTATACGTCCAACTGGTCACCATAACTCAATATTTTATTTATGAAGTGCTAATCATATGGAACATTTGTCATGCTATATATTTCTGTCGTTACATGCATTAATGTCACATGTATAACCCAAAACAAATCGATCTTAATCATCATTATTAAAATTTATCATTTCATGTAAGAGTTTGCAGATAATTAAGTTTATTTTATTGCCATTGGTACACACTCTAATGTATATATACGCTACGCTACATATTTATATATTTTAGAGGTCAAATAATTTTGTATAGTAAATATGAGATGTGATATTTTCATAGATACAAGAATTTTCCGTAATTACAATTATACCAAAAAAACTACTTAGAGCATCTTCAATGAATTAAAACCCTTATCTAAAAATATGTCAAAGTTACCATAAATAAATTTGGTTAATTGCATAGTACAACCCTTTGATTTGAAGTATTGACACTTTGGTATCAAAAGTTTAAATAATTGCATTTTACACTCCAAACGAGTTTAGACGCTTCGTTTTGCACCCTTTCTATTAACTTTCGCCGTTACAGTTAAATAGGTCCGGGGTAAACAAATAATTTAACAATGTTAAATTACAATTTGACCATTTAAGTTTAACAGATTTTTATCTAAACCACTCTAACATTCTTTTTAACAAGTCTGACCTTCAATTATAAAAAGTGTATATTTTAACCTTTTTATTAAAATAATTTACATTCTTTTAAAAAAGTTTTAGAATTTAAGAATGTTTGAAATATAATTGATTAAAAATAAAAAATTACGTAAATATTACGCTTTTTTTTTTTGAAAAAAATTGAGTATAATATATTATCATAATTTTTTTGAAAATACGTAAATATCGCATATTTTTTGAAAAAAAAGTAAATATTACATTTTTTTTAAAAAAAATGAGTATAACATATAATATCATAAAAAATTGGTTTCGTTTGCCAATAAATTTTATTCATGTAATTCCTGATTTATGTTTTGATCTTTTCTCAGAAAAAATAAAAAAAATATAGATTTTTTTTAGTTTTTTATTCGAGGTACGTTTTATTCAATTCTGAAGTCGTTATAATTTTGTTTCTAACAAGTCTTATAAATTTGGAAAGATCGTTATGTTATCTACAACTTTCATTTTTTACAATTTAAAAAAAAATATCGTTTAGAGGGTCGAAAAATTAAATAAAGCTAATTTTCTATAAAATAAAATATACATTTTCTTTAGTTGAAGGTCAAAAAATTTAAAAAAATGTTGAGGGGTTTAGATGAAAAATCTGCTAAACTTAAATGGTCAAACTGTAATTAAACATTATTAAATTACTTTTTTACCCCTGATCTGTTTAACGGTAACGACGAAAACTAACGGAAGGGGTGCAAAGTGCAGCGACTAAACTTGTTTGAAGTGCAAAGTGCAATTATTGAAACTTTTGGTACCAAAGTGACAAGGTTTCAAATCAAAATGTTGCACTATGTAATTATCCCAAATAAATATTGTAGAGATTGTATAAAAACTAATCCACTCCAATGATGCATTCCATTTAGTTAAAATTTTACTCAACCTCCCTATATTGACTATATTTGTCGAATATGTATAGACCTCTAGTTAAATTACACATGATGAACTTACCATATCGAAATAATATATTCTATTTATAATAACTAGAAATAATAAAAACATACTATTTTTTAAAATATACCCAATTATTATAACCAACTCCATCGGAGTAAATCAGCTAACAAGTTTATATAATCAATTTTTTATGTCATTTTAGCCTATCACTTTAACCAACACCATTGGAGATACTCTTAATATCGTATAACTAATTACTCGAGACCTCAAAAGTATCATGAAATCCTTTTTTTAAGAATGGAAATGCAATTTTTGTTCTAACTTTTATGTGCCTAACACTATCTCTTAAAATAATTTCAACAGTTTCTTAGTCTGCTACCTAAATAAATTTTAAAATATTAATCTTTAGTTGTTTAACATATAAATAACTAGGTTCATATATATATATATATTTGTTAATATTAAAAGTGTTAGTGTATTGTTATTGTTCTACTGTATGTAATATATACATTGAGAGAGTGTTAGGATTTTAATTTCAAACTTGTTATTTTATTCTCGTATTATTTTCATTTTATATTGTGATATTGTGAGTTGACATTTAACAAGATTTGGTCTGGTGGTGTCTGATTTTTAGGATCTTGGAGAACAAGTAGTTGTTATGGAGTCTCTTTAGGAAATAAAGTTGTCAAGTCCTTGTTTAGGGGGTTTGTCTTTCTGAGAGTCTTAGATATATTGTATATTTATTTTTCCTTCAACAATAATATCAAGAATTTGAGTTAGACAATTTCAGTGTGATCTTGGTCAAGTTTTAATACTCAATCATATTGATAAAATAGATTAATTATCACTTGGTATCAGAGCGGGAACAATCTCGGTGTGTGTTATACAACTCAACAAATGGAGATGAATAAGATGAAGAGTGGATCAATAGGATTAAGCTATCCAATGTTGTACAAGTAGAACTATACCGCTTGATCGATGAAGATAAAAATCTTTATGCAAGCATAAGGCATGTGGGGTGCAGTGGAACAAACAGATCCAAAAAAAGAGAAAACGAACAAGGTTGCATTGGCTATGATCTACCAAGGCATACCCAAGGAGGTGATGTTGTCCTTGGCTGAAAAGAAAACAGCTAATGATCAGGTTGGGAGGCGATCAAAACCTCGTGTCAGGGAGCGGATCGAGTGAAGAAAGCACGAGTGCAAACACTAAAATCAGAGTTCGAGTCTATGAAGATGAGAGAAAATAAGCAACTAGATGATTTTCACTTGAAACTAAATGCCCTTGTCACAAATATACGTGCCTTGGGTGCAACTATTGAAGAATCATATATGGTTAAAAATTATTTCGGACATTTCCATAGAGGTTCTTACAAATTATCTCAATGATGGAGCACTTCAGGAACTTGGAGATAACAATAATTGAGGAAGCTGTTGGCTCGTTGAAGGCATACGATGAGAGAATAAGGGATAAGGTGGAGTCAAAGAAGGGCCACTTATGCTTACTGAGGATGAGTGGATGAAGAGAGAAAGAGACGATAAGAAACTTTTGTTAACCCGGGAAGAGTGGTTTAAGCGGTCTAGTAAAAGAGGTCAAGATGGGTACTCAAATTTCAGAAACAAAAACTTTAGAGATAAGAGTAAGGTAAGGTGTTACAATTTCCAAATCGATGGACACTATGTGGCTGAATGTCGAAGACTAAACATAATTATAGATAAAAAAACAGGAAGCTAATATGGCTGTGGTGGAGGATGATGAGCCTGCTCTATTACTGGAAAAACACGAGAAGAAAGGGATAGTCGCAATAAAGCTTGAAAAAAGGGAGTAATGCCTTCACTGTTGACAATGAATGGTTCAGGAAACAGTGAAACAAAAGTGTGGTATTTTGATAATGGAGCAAGCAACCGGGTCCGAAAGGAAGGTCAGAGTGTTCAGAAGTGATCGAGGGGGAGAATTCACCTCAAACGGATTCAATTATTTTGTGATGAGGTAGGAATTCAGAGGCATTACACGGCTCCGTACACATAGCAATAAAATGGTATTATTAAATGTAAAAATTGCACTGTAGTCGCTATGTCAAGGAGTTGTTAAAAGAAGATGGATTTGCCGTCAATGTTGTGGAGGGAAGCCGTCGGACATTCGGTGTATGTCTTGAACAAGTTACCAACTCGTGCCTTATCTGGATAGACTTCGTACGAAATGTGGACTGGAAACAAACCTCATGTGGATCACATTCATATGTTCAATTTTTTATCTCATGAAAATACCAAATAATCTAGAAATTGTGGAAACCAGGTCCGAAAGGAAGGTTAGAGTGTTCAGAAGTGATCGAGGGGGAGAATTCACCTCAAACGAATTCAATTATTTTATGACGGGGTAGGCATTCAGAGGCATTACACGGCTCCGTACACATAGCAATAAAATGGTATTGTTGAATTCAAGATTTAGAGCTGGTTACTTTGGATGGTTATTCATTGGATAAGTGGCTCAAGCTTGTGGAAGCTCTAAGAGGTACTGAAATCATAGAAGAACTTCAAGTGTTAGTAAATCTTAAGGACCTTATTAGAAAGGAGCCAGACTATGAGGATTTCATGTAATGAATGTACCTATCAAACTCATTTAATCACTTGATGTATAAAAGTCGTATTTCTGTCAATTTTTTATGTAATGTTATATTGTTCATTGTAACTTGGGGTTAGTCTTATTACCATGCATGAATTTGTGATAAGCAATTTTCTCACAAACTGGGGGAGATTGTTGTGCAAGATATTCCTGTACTATAACAAGACCAAGTCAAATTGACAGCCCTAAGAATTAGTTGTATGATAATCTAAATTTGTATTTTGTATTGTATTACTTGAGTCTGTAAAACTGTCAAAGATTAGACTGGAGTATTTTTCTGTAAACAGTCTCAAGCCTAAGAATAAATTCTGGAAGTAGATCGAGAAGATCATGCCTCAGAGAAATTGTGAAGAAGTTTGGAGTTGAATAAATCTGTTTTAGGAAAAATATTTTAAGTCAAGATATCTACGAGTCACAGATCAAGTCATATAGAGAACTCATTTGAGAACTCCAGAATAACTTATCGAGAAGTCCAAAATAGCTTATAGAGAAGTCTAAGAGATATCACCAATCCAAATGAAGACATGAATATTGGAGATATCGACAAGTCATTTCTGCATTAGAGAATTCTGCATTAGAGAATTCAGATATATCGACAAGTCAAAATGATGATGTGAATATTGGAGATATCGACAAGTCAATTTTCTCATTAGAAATCTCATAGATATCGACAAGTCAAAATGCTTATAGAGATCTCAGAGATATCGACAAGTCATTTCTACATGCAGAAGTTACCTCGACAAGCCAAGTTCACTTATAGAGAACTCAGAGACCTCAGAGACCGACAAGTCAAAACACTTGTAGAGAACTAAGAGATCTGGATAAACCATTATACTTATCGAGATGTCAGTTCTCTATACAACAAACTAGAGATCTCGATATGAACCTCAAGTACAGAATGCAGACAAATTATATATTCAAGATTATCAATCAATGAACGATCTAATAAGTTAGATTAAAAAGTCTACAAAAGCAGCTTGAAGAGTGCAAGATCAAAGGTCAAGATTAACTGACAAAGGAAAGTCACAGACCTACACGATTTGCAAAGATACACTAAGCCAGAAATGAAAAGTTTTAGAGATAACTTAAAGTAGGGTTTAGTACATTCTATTGCATGCTGTGTAAACCTCTGTTTACTAATCTATAAAGTAAACATTGATCCTTTACTTTTAAAACTATATCAAACAGATCTAATTTTTCTTGTAACTCTCTCAAGTAAGAATCTGAGTTCTTTACTTTTACAAAGAACCCAGGATTTGTAGCAAGACACTAGCTTAATTTTAATACAAAATTAAGTGAGTTTTGAAATATTGTGTGCACTGTTTTATTTCAGTTAACATAATACTAATGCATTTCTAATCTGTTTTATTAACCAAGTAACAAACATTTAAAAAGTCTTAAAAATATCCAAAAGACATTCACCCCCTTATTCACTACCTAACAAGTGGTATCATAGCAAAATCTGAAAGCAAACAGATTAAAAATCTTGAAAGAATAAATACACAGAATCTTTGATAAGACTAATTACATATTATGGAAAAAAAGATGATGTTGTTTTTAAGGATGGTCAACCCCTTGTACATCCAAATTCTGAAGAATGGACTTTTTATTCTTATAGAAGGAATTGAACAGTCCACGGAAGGAGACATGATCATCCCAACTTACTATAATTTATCACAAATATTCTCATTTTCAATCTTTTTAATTACATTATTTACTTTCCAAGAACGGCGCAAATTCCCATGGTGTATTGACCTAGTTTGAAACTCTTGAACCCCAAACCCAATTATTATTTTTGATGTTAATTTTTTAGTCATTTATTTATAAATATATATTTTTTTAATTTTTAGATACCTGCTTATTTGACTAGCATTTTACTTTACAGATTAAGAGCAATCTGCAGTAGTCGATTTTAAGGTTAAAATTACTACTCTAACTAAACTTTATGGTCCATGTTTGACTATTGATAAATATCCCAATCAAATAAATTAGTTGAACCAAAGAAATTTGGTGAAAAGAATGTAAAATTTAAAATTTGAGTAGTTTGTTAGAAATAAAATTTCCAACAAAAAACTGTAAATATAAATTAGGATTGTAAATCTGTAACTTCATAAATTTTGGTCCGAAATTACGTACCTAATATTTACCTATTTAACTTTATAAGGATATTTTTTGGTTGCATCGAGAAATCATAATTAAATTTAGTAGAGGAAATGAAATAAAATTATTTTACATGTTTTGTTTTGATCTGGAAACATAATGAAAAGTTATGATTATTTTTGTTATATAATTTGTCTAACATCATTTAAATTTAAAAAAAGGTAAAATTTACGTATACTTATCAGAAAATAATAGAGCTATTTGCAAAATGCATCCCCGTGTTTTGACCAAAATACGTTTTTAACCTATACTTTATATAACTACACTTTGCATCCCATAACTATTTTTGACGTGACAAATTGCACCCTTTTCGTTAAATATGTTAAAATTCTCAGGGGTATTTTAGGAAATTAAAATATTTAATTATAATTATATTATTATTTAAACTTTTTGACCCTCTAAATGATACTTTTCAAAAAAATTTAAAGAACGGAAGTTGTAGAGAACGAAAAAATCTTTTCAAAATAATAACATTAAAAAATTATCAAAAATTTTACGAAACCAAAATTAAATTAAATCTATACTTAATGAATTTATTAAAAAGAATTATAAAAAAGAATATTTCAGTTTTGAACCTTTTTATTTCAGGAAGATCTTTTCATTCCTACAATTTTCATTCTTTAATTTTTTCCAGAATGTATCGAGGGTTAAAAACCTTAATTAAAGATTTAAAAATAATTAAATATTTTTATTTTCTAAAATACTCCTGAGAATTTTAACAAAATTAACGAAAATTGGCCAAAGTAATTTTTTGTCACTCCCGCCGGCCAACTACAAAGTCTAGCCCATTTTCACAAAATTGGATTAAAAAACTGTTGAGGTGAAGAGTGACAAGCCCAATTAAGAGTTGGAGAAGTTCCTCGGATTACAGTAACATACATAATAAATGTGGTTGAATTTGGTACAAATGGTCATTTGCCCAGCTAGAAGTGAGAAGTCTTTAAACGTACATTGGTCTTTTAATTGTCTCAACTCATTGTATAAAAGTAACATGAGTTATCAAGCTTAATGATCCTGGGATTTTCGAACTCCCCAGCCATGAGAAAATATGAGCCTTACGGTAGCTCAGAAGCATCGAGTGCCCGAGAAACAAGCTACTCGAAATGCTCAGAAACTTAGGACTATCACTGACGGCTTAAGATCAAATTAACAGTTTCATGTACATTAATTAGGCTTGCATCTTATGCTTGAATCAATTCGCGGTAAGAATTGTTTCAGCATGTAATGGTTATGGACTGATTATATTATAAATGGAACTTATACAGCGCACAAAGGATCATAAAGAACTAGAATATATAGATAAACTTGTTCCTTGAATAACTGAACCCCAGTAAAATCTACAAAGTTGCAAATCACATCAACTGCTGAGATGTAGAATTAAAGTAGATATATTTTAGCTAGAACACGAGCCAGACTTGCTATGTGCGAATTTTGCAGCAACAAAGATCTTGAGGTCTGATTGGTACGAACCATTCTTTTAACTTCATTTCCGAAGCAGACAATACCTACACAAGTTTTAGAATAAGTTCAGTGGAGATACAAATATGCAACCAGACTTGGAGGCTAGAATAGATTATTAAAAACGCATAGAACCCAAAACACCGTCTTCGTGAAATCAGCTTTGTAAAAAGACTTGTGTAGCACTAAAAAACTATAGAAGCAAGGAGTAAAATCCATACCAAAATGATAATAAGCATTAACACGTAAATATTCTCAGAGCCAGAAAACTTGGGGAACTGCAGTCTCCTGTTTAATCAGCAAAAAAAATCAGATATCTCGATTTACATTTGTAACATATAGTAATTATGACGTCCTTGTCATACTTATGATACATAAGTAAATTCAACATTACTATGGTAGACAATAACTTCCAGTCGTAAACTGATTTAACTTTAATTCGAAATGAACCACACATTGTTTCAATAACTAGTCCACAAAATATGAGACTCTTGTATTCACTGAGACATTGTGAAAAAATAGACAATTTTATTATTTGGGTTTAGAATTATAATTACTATATGATCAGAAATAAATTTCAGAATGACAAATTGACAATCTATCAAATCAGACTAATGTGAAATAATGGAGCTTGTAAGATAGTATAGCATACCTAATCATCTGGAAAGCAAGAAGATAGAAATTCTTCATCCTCCAAAAATATCTGCAGATTTTTCGCTTTCATCAGATATTCAACCGCCTCCTCATTGAATTCCACGAGAAAACCCAACCTAATAAGTTCTGCCAAACGAAGCATGTGATCTTCATTCTCCCATAACAACCCCCCAGCTATTACTTCAGAAAAATGTGAAGCATACTCAATAATATTTTTATGTCCACCATCCTTATCTAATTTCTGCACAAAAAGCTTTGAAATCTGTCTCTCCCATCTTAGCATTTGCCTGGATTCAACATTAAGGACTTCACCAGAGGATAGTGACAAAGAGTATCTCATTGTTATCGGTTCCGCTGCCTCAAGGACAGTGACATCAAGAAGACGTTTGGCAACCTCATGCCTACTATCTGCTTCCATTTTAGGCGAAACTTCAATTAGAAAGCCAAGAATGAGTCTCACCAACCCTTTCCCAATAAATGTCTCCCTTGGATTCAGCTGCTTCAGGTTGACAACATCCACTGCAGAAAGTTCTTGCTTGACTGATTTAGAGATATTTCGAACACCTATTTTGCTATAAATTTCCAACAACTTAGTTCTTGGAAGAGAATTAATGCTCGGTTGGGGATACCAAACAAATAGGGAACCAGACTTTTCAAAGAGATCTTTTAGCTGGAGGTCATCAGCAATGAACACGTCATGTTTGTTGACAAGTTTAATTGTAAATGAGCCTGAATATACAGGCACTTTCAGCAACTGCTGGGCCAATGTTTCTTCCGTCCTTGAGCTCCAGTTCTTTACAACAAACTCCCAAAAGGAACAAGACTCATCATGAGTTACTTGGTGGCTAGAAGCTTCCCATGACTTCCAAATCTCACAGTAGTCATCAATAGAGGGGTTCATTTTAACTCCATAAGTAATGGAGAAGAAAATTAGTAACTCATCTTTATAGTGCTGCTCCAGAACATGCAACCGCGACCCCAGTAGACCATTTTTGTCATGAATGACACAATCTTTGGAGCTTACCCACTGACCATTTTCTGTACCATTTGGAATCCAAATTTTTTTATTGTCCTCGTCATCAGGCTTCCAATTAAATTTGTACAGAAACTTGTAAATTCGAATCACAGTGGTTAATCTAAAATGGAAGTCAAGGTGATTTGCGAGCAATGAACAACCATTTCTGGTGTCAACAATAACTCCAAGAGAACGAAGCTCTTTTGAGTATTCCACAATTTTGGAACCGTAGTAGTTTTCATCAAGAAAAGGTCCATCGCTTCTTTCTAATAATGAAGCAGCCCACTCAGGACCAAAGAGCATGCACTTTTCTGGAGTTTTGTAGCCTGTATAGGTTTTCAGCCATGGCCTGCCTATTTTTTCCAGAAAAGTTAATGGAAAACGATCATCAGTCTCCAACATCTGTTTCTCTGGCTTATAAATACGGATACATTCCAGCAACGAATATACATTTCCAGAAGTTATTCTGCTGGGATCCTGTGGTAAATAAAGGCCATTCACAACAAACCGTGCCCCATCCTTGATAGAGGAAACAACACCCATACTGTTGAGCTCCTTCTCATATTCATGGATGTTCCTACCATATTGATTATCACTATCATCAATGAAAGGAAGCAATGAGATTGATGAAATAGATTGCCAACACTGACCAAAAAGAATGCAATCAGTTGGCACTCTATAATCTCCAAGTCGAGTACGCAACCACTTCACCTCACGAATACATTTCTTCAGATTTATTGGAAATGAGCTTGAATTCTTCTGCTTTTTGTAAAACTGCAGAAGTTTAAGTACATTATCTTTGCCAATGGAATGGAGTGATGCTTGCTGCCTGAAAACTCCTTCAAATTTTTTTGATGCCTCATCAAACTCAACTACTGCTCCAATTTGTTTCAGTTCATTTTTGAACGAAAATATCTTGCTTCCATAAAACTTTTCATCAATAAGAGGGAAGCAGCTGAAAACCTCCAAAAGGCATCCCCACTCAGGGTCAGGCAGATAGCATTCAGATGGAGTTTTGAAGCCAACATTTGTTTTAATACACTTCGCATCCTTGAGAGCATTAACAAATTTGTTAGTTGATCTCGAATGCCGGAGGCAATTCAACATCAAATGGAGAGCCTCGGCACTAAGGGAGCTCAAGTATGCCGAAGATTTCAAGTTTTCCCCAACAAATTGATAGTTGTTATCAAAATTTACTTTCACGCCAATCAGCTCCAATTCATTTTTATAAGACATTAGATTGGCTCCATAATAAGCTTCTGCTATAAGAGGAATGTTACTTACTACCGAAGCAGCTTGCCACTGCTCATTGTATAAAACTGACTCATCGGGGCTTCTGTCACCTTGATTTGTTCTCAGCCATCGCCCACCTTTGATACTATTAACAAACTCTGTGGCTGGAAGTAATTTACCCCTCAAAAACTTGATAAATTTCAGTATAGAGAGGACGTTATCCCTAGTCAAATTAGATGATGCTGCAATTGACATTAGCTGATTCCCAATGAAACTGCATGCTTCATTTACCTCAAACATCACACCGACTACTCTCAGCTCCTCCTTGTAATCAATTATGTTATGACCATAAAACTGCATATCAACTACAGGAATGTCGACAAGCTCTGACTCTTTCTGTATGACATGTGCTCCCGATGATGAGAACATGAATGACTGTGAAGGAGGTCTATAGCTGGAACTACCATTCAGGGAAATTTTCAGCCAGCTACCTTCCCTGATGCACGTCAAGAATTTTTGGGGGATGACAGTCCCTATCCTTCTCAAGTAACGAATCCAATCCAATAGTAAGAACACATTTTTCCTGGTTAAAGGAGCTGACATGGTTGGGATTACAGCATTTGGAGGGGATATGCTGGGTATATCAAAAGCTGGAACATAAGCTCTTAAGAAATTAATCAACTCTCTGGCCGCTGTGTAGATACCAACATAGCTTGCTGGTTGCAGGTAGTCTTTCCCGAGCTCAACATAACCTTCAGATCTCCACGGATTAGTACCAATCAACTCCACCCAGTTACTTCCATTAGCAGGCAGAAGAACCTGTCTCCTCTGCCCCATTATCCTCCCATAACTATCAATAAGAGGCATGCTACTACATAATTCTTTAACATTCTGCTCCGAAACATACTTTTTTGAAAAAGAGTGATAAAGAAAATGACTGTATGCAATAGCAAGCTCTCTATCATTTTTTATTGCCTTGTTCAACAGAAGTGAATAATCATAGACATTCACGGCTTTGACATTTGCTTGGTCTGACAGCCAATCAACTAAGATCCACTTTTTACTCAATACCCCGATAGCTTGTTGAGTTGAAATTGGCATGAACAACTGATCTGTTGCAGATCTGAACTCCCTACTCCAGTTGATTAACCAGGATGCATAATGATTCTCAGAAGACCTAAACAACTTCCCACCATGAACTTGGGAAACTTCACTGACACTAGTCAGAGAAACAGTACCATGAGCATCTACATACTTCAAAATTGAAGCACTCTTCATGTTGGTTCTATGAAAACTAGAGTTCCAATTCTCAGCAACAAAAAGAAGTAGCTCCAGATAAACGTCCTCAGAAACACCCAATACAATATTAGAACTCTGAATGCATTTAGCATACCATTCATCTGCAACAAATCCCACCCCCATGAATTCTAAAATTTGACCATACTCCTTTGCATCAAATGAAGAACTCAAGATATAAGTACCATGAGAGGAGATATTATCCAAGGCTACACCTTGCCCCCTAGCCTTATCCAGAATTTTCCAAAAGGCTGGCAAAATCCCACCAACTTCACAAGGTCTATGGAAGTATTTTTGTTCGGAGTATGATTCACATGGAACAATACTTTGGTTTAAAAGTTTCTGCTTTATTGACTCCCTTACAGCATTCAACTCCATGTAGGGAGCTTTAGTGACTGGCAAAAAACCAAAGATATGAGGCAGAGTTGAAATCGGAGCTTCTGTCTCTTTTACGAGAGAAGTGAAAGCACTGATAAAAGCACTAGAAACACAGTCAAGAATTCCTTTGTTCCATTTATTATCTAGCAGAATATTTTCCCTTGATGACGCTAAGATGAAATCTGCCTGTATAATGAAAGGGAAGTTCGTCACCATCTCCGTGGGTAAAAATGCATATATCCCTGGGGACTGCATTCCTCTAAGGAGACGCTTTCCACTTGGGAATGCTAAAGTAATGACCCATTCTTCTACTTCCAATCTTCTTTCGACTTTGTGGTCTTTCTTGACAGGAAATCTTTGCCTCCACATATGGTAGCCGCATTCTTTCTCCAGATCATCAGCACCCATGTCATCAGCAGAAAGATGGAGAACATAAGATTCTGCATCTATGTTCTTCCTTGTGACAAAATTTGTCTCGCTTGATATAGAAATTGCACTCACAGTGTTGAGCTTGGAATCCTCATTGTCTTCTCTGACTGAGAGCCGCTTAATCTTAGTAAGAAACAACAGAATCTCGGGATGAATGTTGGATAGCTGATTCTTAACAGGTTTGACCTTGTCAGGTTTCAGAGGCAATATTATTGTTGTAGTAGGAAGAGGGGCACCAGTTCCATGAATGCTTTCGATCACTGCAAGAGTTGGATTCGTCTCAACCCACTCAGGAACGATATATCCCACATTACAATGTGGACAGGGTCCTTCAGTAAATCGTATTTGATAGCCGTTACTAAATATGTAAGGCTGAGCAGTGATCAGGAAAACACTCTTAAATCCAATTCCTGAAATTAATTAAAAACTTTATCAACACACATGACAAAGAGGCATACATAAGTAAATCTGCTTTCAAAAAAGCATAATAGTTTTCAAAGCATTATACAATTGTATAACAGAGGCAATTTATGCTACAGAATTTACGTATACAGATGAGAAAGATGAAGTTTTACATGACATGACATTATATAAGATTATCTAACACAAAAGCTACATTCTGAACCTGTGTAAAGTAATTCAGGGTGTAGTATTTGCACATTGACATGCTAGTCTGCAGAATTGCAGGATAAAAACCAAAAATTACAAATGGAAACTAATATAGGCTGCGAAGTTTTGGATCCAAGGGCTATGTATCAAGTCTACATAACAGGTTTGAGGGGGGTGTGCTATCTGCATCTTTATTGTTGATGCACAGAGAAGCATGATTTAAGTTACGGTGAAAACAGAGAACTATTAGAGTTAAAATTAGAATTGTCAATAGCAATAGGATACAGACACTGAAAAAAAAACTGCATTTCATTTTATGAGTGCCAACATGAGCAAGAACTAGTGTGATGAGCTTTTATAATATACCTTTTTCGCCAATATAACCACGTCTGCGATTGCCTTTCTTAGTAGAGCGTCCAACACTGCAGATAGAATCAATATTCTTGGGTGTAAAACCTCTTTCATTGTTAAATATCAACAACGTAGCTGGAGCTCCTGTAGCAGTTATATCGCGAGAAGTTACTACAAACTCAAGTGATGGATCCACTCCTTCCAAATACTCGTTATCCTCTGCGTTCTGCAGTGAAATGAAAATTGAAAATTTATATCCATAATTTACATGCTATCGACTAAACCTCGAAATATGAATATCTTCGGAATCACAAAATTTTATTCATTTTTCAAAATTATAATTCATTTAACGAGTATATCATTTACCATAGAAATATTCTGACGAGATTATACATATATCGAGATTCAAATGTAGTACCCTTGCAAATTAACAAGCCATTAATAGGCTCACAATATGATCCACGAAAAAAAAGACATGCAGCATGATAAGTTTTAGTAAATACAGAGTTGACAAAAACAGGGTAAATAAAGAACCTGAATGAGCTCCATGAGAAAGTGAACATCCTTGGCATAAAGTTCAGCAGAGAGATTCATAACAGCCTGATGCAAATCCTCCGTCAAGGGATTAGGCTCTCCACCAATAGAAAACTTGGTCTTACGTATCTCTTCAATGTGCTCTCTCGGTGTTGCCATTACTACTTACAATAGTGTATAAAATATGCAGAGAGAAAGAGAGAGAGATGGGAGAGAGTTGTGGGAGAGATGGCAAGGGAGAGTGGGAATTTAAAGTGAAGAAAACCTAGTAAGCTAAGAAAAGGAAAAGATGTGGAAAATTAAAACAAAGTTGTACGGAGAATACCAAGTGGACCTTTTGCATGACTTCGAGGGGAAGATTAGTAGTCACTCTGTTTAGGTCTTCGTTTAGTCTTCTTCAGTCCACATTGTATATACACACCTTTGCTTTTCCAAGATTCACAGGTAAATGCAGAGTTATGGGGATGTTTCGTTTTAACTACATGTAGATTTGAATTTTTATTATCAATTTTTTTTTTGAAAAGTAATTAAAAGAGATATGCAATCAAGTTATTTTAAAATATGTGTAAAAATTAAAAGGAATAATTAATTTATGATGGAGGAAGTAATAAAGCTTGTACTGACTTTTACGATACTTGGTAATTTTCTTCCTTGCGAAAATGGAATCCTTAAAACAGATATTAAAACAAATTACCTGCTTGGAAAATAATTGAAATGAAATGTACCCACTATCTATTCCATTACAGTGGAACCCCGATATGGAGGGGACTGCATCCCATTGGAGAGGTTCATATACAATTATTTATTCTCATGTTGGACTAGATTTTTTTACTAAAGAGGTTCTTTCTGCTGTACTTGGGTTTCAGTTTAAATGTCGCTTGATTTTTCAGTATACATTTTAAAATATATTGATCGTATAGTAAAAAGTATTATTTTAAAAAAATTATAAATAAAAATTTAAGCTATATATTATTATTCAGAAAAAAAAATTAAAAATTATTATTTTAAATATACGTTCAAAGCACTTAGAAATATGTGAAAAAAGTCAAATAAAAATTGGGACTTTCAGGCTACTATCGCTGATTTGTAGAAAGCTTTTCGACAATTGCGATGCCATTGACACAGTTGACTCAAAAAAGTAACAAGTTCATATAGACCGATGAGTGTGAGACTAGTTTCCAAGAAGTGAATAAGAGACTTGTGACATCACCAGTATTGACACTACCATCAGGATTGGGAGGCTATGTGATTTATAGCGATGCTTCGAAGAAGGGACTTGGCTGTGTATTGATGCAACATGGAAATGTGATTGCCTACGCTTCAAGACAATTAAAGCCTCATGAGGTGAATTATCCGACACATGACTTAGAGCTTGCAGCCATCATTTTTGCATTGAAGATATTGAGACACTATTTGTATGGTGATAAGTGTGAGATATTTACTGACCACAAGAGTTTGAAGTACATATTCACGCAGAAAGAGCTTAATATGAGGCAAAGACGATGGATTGAATTATTGAAAGACTATGATGTGAGCATTCAGTATCATCCTGGCAAGGCTAATAAGGTTGCAGATGCTTTAAGCAGGAAGGATTTTAAAAATTTGGCCGCGTTGGTGACACAACAACAACCTCTTCAACGTGAGATTGAGAAATTTGGTTTGGAGTTTTATCATCAGGATACAGTTGGTATGGTATCAAGTTTGCATGTCGAGCCTAGTCTTGTCACACTACATCATAAATGGCCTATCGCAACCCCCTCCATGTGAGTGTTGCTTCATTGTGTTACCTTAGGTATGCTACTTTTGACCTAGTAGAACATTGTAATTTTGATGTTAGATTAGCTACATCATTGGTGTTGTATTAGATAGATAGTGTTGAATTTTTCAACATGCATGGATAAATGTTACCTTAAATTATTGTTAAACAAATATATAATTTTTAATATAAAAGAAAATTAAATAATTGTTCATTTCTAGAAATATTTAAAATACATAAAAGTAATCAATATATTTTTTAAAAAAGTAAAATTCGTCGAGATAAGTAAATTGTTTTTTCCAAAATTTTAATAATGATTTTGTTTAATTAAATTTAAAATATATATTAAGTTTTTACGTTAATTTAAATATTAAATAATTTTTTATCTTTAAAAATTTATTATTAGACAAAAAGTAACTAGTACATATTTTCAGAAAAAAAGTATTACTGGACAAATACATTAGAATGTTTAATATTAATTACAAAATTTATTTATTAAATTAAAAATTTAATATTTTAAATAAAATTTAAACATAAACTGATATAAACATACAAGCACATTAGTCGGTGAATTTTTTGTGCTAGTCAGAGCGGTAAAATGCCCGCTCATTTTTTCACTAGGTGACCCCTCTGTGTATCTCTCTCCCCCAACCTCTCTATTTCTCTCCCCCAGTCTCAGCCCGGCTTTACATCTCTTTCCCAACTCTCACTTTGGGCTACATATATATCAGGTCGATCCGTTGATAACTTACTACACATATTTAAGTCGGCCGGGTCAAATTTGAGAGCTTCAAATTGGGGTTTCTTGTACTTGGGGTTGAAATTAGGGTTTCTTCGCACTTCAACTAATTAGGTTCTATATCTTTGATTTCAGGTCTCCGTTGATGGATTTGGAGTTTCAGACCTTCGATTTTAGGTATTTGATTTTAGGTATTTTGGGAGTTTTGGTACTTATTTAGATGTTGATATATTATCGGATGAAGAGATTCTCCTGGAAGAAATTAAGGAGAACTCGAAAGGTAGTGCCTATTCAATTGTAACTATGTTGTTAAGTCTATAGATTGTTGCCTGACTGAACACGTTATCACTTCCATCATGGATTAGTCTATGAAAGCATTATAGATTAGTGTGCACAACATATGTCTTTCAATTACTGGTCATATTTTCATACATTTTGCAATTGTTCTTTCTATTCTTGACTTGTCACTAAAATTGACTAAACTTTCCTTGTTGTGTCTTTATTATTACCTTGTAGCAGATTAGAACGTCTACAACCTCTCAAGAACGAGAGAATCAGCAACAATTAGGTACAAAGGATTTGGAATACCAATGGATTGGATGCTTGATACTGGTTATGTAACACAGGTATATACATATGCTCTTTAGCATTGTAAATTTAAATAGAATTTTATAATGCAGAAGACTAGACTTACATACTATGTACTTATGTGAATCAAAACCAAGTGTCTGGTGCCATGTTTTTACATATAAGAATACCAAGTTCCTAAAAGATCTTGTAAAAATATGAGTTTTTCTTCTATTTCTGAGTACACATGAGAAGAAAGAAATTACACAACTTTTAACTTAACTTCAGCAATACTCGTTAGCTCACTCCTGCGTCAGCTTTGACTTCAGTATCAGTCTTCCCCTAGATCAACAATAACATACAGGTAGCTCACTAAATAAATAAACACTTGAGTAAGAACAAACTCAAGACATACAGGTAGCTCTTGTATTCAATAGTCTTGATACACTGAGTAGGTGCTGCAAAAACACCACTAGAACAAGTGCATATATGAGAAGACAACATAATGTTAGCTCAAGATAATAAGCATTAAATTAAACAATGAGATGCTGCCTGATACAACTGAAGTATTTGCTTACGGGGGTATAAAGGAATTAAAATGCAGAATATCCTGAGTGACACAATTCTGCAACGATAATGTCATCTGTATAAATAATTAAGCAAGGATTTATGGTTAATTATTTTCGAGCACTTTAATATTGAGAACCTGAATGAAGACCGAGCATGAAATTCAAATAATAGACTACAAAAACTTTGATGGTGTGGTATAAAAGTGTACAAGTAGTTATCCCAGTCAAAAGCGTCTAGTTAGAGGCATTAATAAAATTGACTATTAAATTGTTACTGCATTGTGAAGCTTCTGCTCCTCTATTTTAGGCTAATTCATGAATTGACTTGATATCATATTCTTATGAGTTGCACAATGTATCCTCTGGATCAGAGACTAGCTAAATCTGTTGACTTGATCAACTAAAAATGCATGACACACATAGGATTTTCCACAAGATTGTCTGTAATAACCCCCAAAATTTTGAACTTTTTGTAACCCTTATGAATAGTGTTTTTGCTGAATGAGAAAACTTTTCATGCCACACTATGTAGGGGTTCTGTTATGGATATTCTGAGATTTTATTAGTACTCTATATGGTATATAAGTGTATGTAAAGATCGTCAGAATCCAATTCCGAACACTTTGATTTTTCCCGGAAATCCACTAGATACGGAAAGAATTGAATATAAGGTAACAGAATAAAAAGGATTTAAATTCAAGGATTATAAGAGATGATCATAAAAGGATTATAATGTATTGAGAAAGGTTAAGGAAACCCAAGTAATAAGATCCCGGGTATGATCCCTCAAACGAGAAACGAGAAACGAGAACGAAAGTTAAGCGAACCGTATAACAGATCAGCGGTCATTAGGCAAATAATTAGGAAGTTAATCAAGGAGGTTAGGGATGATGAGGTCATCCAACCAATAAGAAGAGGGCAAGTAAGGGATGATGACATCATAAGCATGACATAAGCATGACATAAGGGGAAGGAGATGTGGTTGATTTAAAACCACACAAAGTTTAAGGTTAGAAAGGTAATTAACCAAAAACAAAACAAAAACAACCAAGCTAAGCTGAACAAATTAAAAACACAAAATCATTTCATTTCTCCCACATTTGCTCTCGGCTTTTCTCCATTTCAAGAAGCAAAATTTTCAAAACTCAAGTTCCAAGCTTCCTAAATTGGTAAGTTAATTATCTAGTACTCCTTATGCATAGATATAGCTATCCTATGAGTTTAAGCCTCCAAATCATTCACAATCTTCTCCAAGAAATCAATGAAGAAGATAATGAATAGTGATTTCAAGATTTTTAACTTGATTTTTCTTGTTTTTCCTTTAAGATCCAAGCATCCCTAAGACATCTCAAGGCTTCTTAAGGCTTCCTAGCTACTCCAATCACTTCAAGGAAGGTATAACATCTCCAAACCCTAGCTTTACTTTGTATATTAGGATGATTTTGATAGTTATGGTAAAGAGTAGCTTGATGCTTGTTGGTTTAAAGTTTGGGTTGGAATGGTAGTGAATTGAATGTTGAAATCTTATGGTTTGGTTAAAGGACTTAAGTATAGTTTAAATTCAAGTTTAAGAATAAGTATAAATTGTTAATATTGAGTTGATTGGGGCTGTTATGATGTAGTGTGGATGGATGTTGGTTGTATGAATGAATTGAGATTGATTGGTGGTGGAATTGGAATGGTATAAAATTGGGAAATCGCGTAAACATAGCCGTCGTAATGTCCGATTTACCTTAGACTGATTTTGTTCATAACATTAGGACCCGAGAACTCCCTGTTTTGACCATTGTCATTTTTAGATAGTTCATGTTACGAGCTTCGTTTTGATATGTGGTTCGTTTGATTCCGATGTACGGTTTAGGAGAAACGGCCGTTTTAAGTAACGATGTTTCGCGAACGAATCATTACCCCTCGCCTTACTTTGAAACATAGGTTAAAGACCTAAAAAGGTTAATTAGTGTATGAAACAATTATGTTAAGTGTGTTAGGCAGTTGGTAAGACACTCGCGAAAGAATTGCCTTAAAACTCGTAATGGTTAATTTATTAAAAATGGTGGAGCCGAGGGTACTCGAGCGACTTAAGAGAATCATTAAGCGCAAAGCGAGCGTTAGAGTCTAAATTGGTTAAAGTATAGATTTACAAGTGACTTTGGTTTAATTCCAACTTATATGTTGTTTATAGGTTACCAGACTCGTCCCAAGCCATTAATAACCCCCAGTCGCTTAGGCAAGTTTTCTACCCGTATAACTGTTGTTGTGATGTATATGTGTATATGCATGATCTTGCGATAAATGCATATTTGTTATTAGCAAATTCTTGCGATATATTGTAGCATGTGATATGGTATATATGCATGCCTGTTTCATATTCTTGATTTATATATCTGTTGGTTCAAATGCTTATAGTTGCATAATACCTATGCTAGAGATAAGCGGTATTTGAGTTTACCCTTAGTATATGGGATCAAAAGGTGAACATATTTCTAAACCGGGAGTCGATGTTCCCGAGTATAATATATATATTTTTATATATATATGGTTATAGTTTTCAAAACTATTAATCGAATAAGGTTTATTCGATAACTTTAACTTAATTTTATTTAATGAATATTATTTGAATATTCATTCGAGGACTTATGACTCTGTTTATTATATTTAATGATTATTAATTGGATATTCATTTGAGGATGTATGACTCCTTTATTTTATTTAATGAATATTATTTATAATATTCATTCAAGGTATTATGACTCCGCTTATTATTTAATAATATTCTTTATTTTATTAAAGAATAATGTTCGATAATTAAACTTATTTTCGATTATTCAAATAAAGATAGTACTTTCGTATAAATATATCTTTGGTTATTTAATACTCATTTCAAGTATAAGTTTTACAACTTCTACCTTAATTATTTTTTTATAAAGATTATTCTTTATGGGAATATTATTTAAATAATAATATTCAGATATTTTCTAATATATCGGGACTGATTTACTTTATTAAATCAGCATTACTCCAAACACTCTTTAAAGTGTTTTCGAGTCTTCAAAATGATTTTTAAAAGTTAGAGCGGATCCCAAAACTCATTTTTATATTTAAGATCTTCCTTTTAAAGGGGATTTAAATACTCGCTCAAAACCTGAGGGATCCGGCTCTGTGGTGTATTTTATATTCGCAACAAGGTTGCGGTTTTGGTAAATGAATTGATTACTTACCCAACATTCGGGAAGTAAGTCCATCTATCGAGTCGGCATAAGCAACATGGGCTCAGTGGGCGTCCATGAAAGTATAAGTGGCTCAGTGGGAGTCCATCAAATGCGTAAGTGGCTGAGTGGCAGTCCAACATAAGGTCCTATTGCGACCAGGGTGATGACCAGTGGGGAATTCGTCCATCTACTAGTAGAAAAGGTTACTTATTGGTATCTTTGCCTGATCAGCAAGATATCGGGTTTATGCCACAATTCTTTTCCCTTTCAAAAATTTATTGGATGTTACAAACTCTGTTCATACTTTACATGACAGAGGTTTTCAGGGACTGTATAAAGAAGATGTATATGTGGATATATATATCAGAACTTAATGAAGTATATCATAACTTCATTTCCTTCAATAATACTTCAAAGATTTAATCTATTCAAATCTTGTCTCGTAGTCTCATCTATGTGATGAACTGTTGAAAGCTCATTATACTTTGAACAGTGGTAGTTCAAGTAGCTTTATAAATGATATAAGTATAGTGAAGTATTTGGTAACTTCATCCCTTGTTTTTACTTATATCCAGTAAGTAATTATCTTGCACTTGATAAAGGATTCTAGTAAGTTATCCTTTTAGATACTTGCATTATTGTTTACACTGTATATTATCTTGCGAGCTGTAATGCTCACTCTTGCTTTATTTCTTTATCACACAACAACAGTTAGGAGAGACGGCCAGACTCAAGCAGACCCAGCACAAGAGCGTGGGAAGCGCCCCACGCCTTCCCGTTGAGATCATAGCTGCTATAGCTGCAGAGGTAGATCTATCTGTAGATCAGACCTTCTACTTTTGAGAATCAATTATGTATAATTATAACTTGTGGCAGATAATGGTAATTAATTGTAAACTTATTAAGTAATCATTTTGGGTTGTAATAACTTTTAAATTGTGGATTCAAAGACTTGTACCTATTTCAATTTCATCTCTGAGACTATAACGAGTTGTGGTGTGTGTTAGTATGGGGTCACAGCATAAGGTTAACTATTATTAATTAAGTGAAGTGATATTGTGGAAAGAAAGACCGTGACGACCCGGATCCCTGACCCCGGATCTGGGGGTGTTACATTATCTCATCCCACAAAAATTAATTAAGTACTATGTAACTCTCCATTACATTTTTAAACAGAATCAATCCATGTCACCCTGACTCTAATTATAATTTATAGAAAGTTTAAGATATATACAGATCCATTGACTTGTACAAATTCAACTTGACTTAGCAATGTAGCTGTCAGCTTCTCTCAGGGATTAGTATATATGAGCGGAGCATTGTATGACATGGTTTAGTGTATCAAATGTACTTAGAAAAAATGGCTCTGTTATTTCAGTTTATTGTTCTCTTGAGCTTGCATGTCTTTTTGTGCACATCACAATCACAAACCAGTCCCTCCGGTAAAAGCACGACGTTTCATGTCGGGGTGCTTCTTGATTTGGACTCACAAACAGGAAACATTGGCTTAAGCTACATGAAAATGGCACTTTCTGATTTTTATGCACTTCATACAAACTATACCACATGCTAGCTCTACATGTTGAGAACCCAAAGGGACATGTCATTGATTCCGCTGCTTTAGGTATATTCTTCTCCGATTCTTGATCAGATTTTTGATCCAATATTTACAGCTTGCCTACATTTAAACTTTGGTTGGCTCGCTGATAAGCGTGATTACCAGACACAGTGTTATTATGCTTCTTGACATGTCCAAACACATCTAATATTTTGCATTTCTTTTTTTATACCCCTTCTGCACAATAAGCACATCACCAACTGTCATTTGGAGGCCGTTGCTTGATACATATTCTTCCTACCCTTCCTCTTCTGGACTGTTATATGGTCAAAGATGAAGGAACCATATCTTTCAGCATCTGAAAGGCCTAAATGAATTTACACATTACCTTGAAATTTCTTCTGAAATATCCATGCTTCAAAGTTCAAAGGCTTAATAATATATTGGTTAATAGAGGCACGGAGACCTGGAATGACCTTCTCTGCCTATTTTAAAGTATTAATTACATATTTACTGTTGGATTTTTAAACGCAGCGGGGCGTGGAAAAACACTTTTACACACACAAAATCCAAATAAAAGCATATAAATCGTGAATAAAAATTCGAGAGATCGAATCTAACCTTTTAAATATTAATCGGAGACAACGATCAGAGATCCTTAGCAGTTGCTCCTCAAGTGTGAAGCACTCCACCGGTATCCACCAAGAAAATGACTTTTAGGAGGAGGAGGAGGTGGAGAGAATTTGGTTTTCTAAAACTTTTGTGTTTCCGGGGTTGGAATAAAAATAGGGTCTATAATAGTGTATTTATAGGCAAAATTTTCAGCTGAAATTTTCCCATAAATATTATTATTATTATCCCATTTATTATTCTCATTAATAATTAAAACACCTTTTAATTATTAATCCTTTTTCTAAACACTTTAGAAATAATTCTCTCTCTTGATTTAATTTCCAAAAATTAAATCCTTAATTAATAATATTAAGAACTTTTCTTAATTAATTTATAATCAATTAAATCTCATTTAATCAATTATTAAATTTGTCAATTAATTATTTATTTCACAAATAAATAATTATTAGCCATTATTAATTTATTCCTCCACCATAAAATCATTCTCTTTTTATGGTGTGACCCTGTAGGTTCAATATTAAGCCGGTAGTAGAAATAAATAATAATAAAACTATTTTATCATTATTTATATAAATTCTCTAATTTATTAAATATGATTAATTAATTAATCACATTTATTCTACATCGTGAGTGATGCTTCTCAACATATCGCGACTATCCGGATAATATGAATTCACTGCTTAGAATATACCAAGAACCTGTCAGTGAATAGTTACCGTACAATAAACTCCTTCTACCCTACAATGTCCCGATTAAATACAAGGCATGGATCTCGTGTCAAGCCTATCTAATTTAATCACTTGCTTACCATTTATTATGCGTAGTTCTATGCAAATTAGAAACTCCTTTCTAATTTCATTTACTCTGGCCAGAGATTCCTCAACTAGCATAAGTGGATCAGCCTTGAACATTCGCTTCCTTCACTGGAAGGGGTAGATCCTTTATTGATCATACACTATCTTCGTGTACAAATTCCTATACCCAGAAGAGCCCTAATAATTGTCCCTGGAGACTAAGAACTAAACCAAATCATAGTTCAGTGTACACAAGATGACTATGATGACCTCAAGTCTAAGGATACTTGTACAACTATCACTAGGTGAACAACTGCTGACACGTGAGTGAACTCCATCAGTTGTTCAGCTGTGCGAGTCATGTTCAGTGAACTTATTCTATAATAAGCACCTACATACTAGCTATAGTGTCACCACACAAATGTCTATGAGAACAGACATCCTTCATAATGAAGCAAGCATAGTATGTACCGATCTTTGCGGATTATTAATTACCAGTTAGTAATCCTATGACCAGGAACTATTTAAGTTTAGAGTTATCATCTTTTTAGGTCTCACTATTATGATCTCATCATAATCCATAAAAAGCTTTACTCTAAACTATGGTATATCTTATTTAAACACTTAAATAGATAAAGCCCGTAATAAAAACAAAACATGTCTTTTATTAATATCAATGAAATCAAAACAGATTACATAAAAGTTATTCCTAAATCCGCATACATGATTGGACTTAGGACATATTCCTTTCATTTACATCATTCCATAGGTGTAAACATTCTGGAGGTCATACTATGGAATTAAGAAGGAATTTAATTTAGAAAAGTAGAGAGAAATTATGATTTATAAACCATGATCATTGTTTTTTATTCCACAAACTCTGCGTGTTAATTTTAGAAATGTGATTTCTTTCGCAGCCTCGAACTGTGGTACAACACGATACTAATTCTTTTGATAAGGAACATGAAGAATGTAGAGGTTGCCATTGATGCCCTTTCCATCTGGTATATATTTATGCACAATTCCACTGTAATAATTTGGCATCATCATTTAATTTTAAGAAATAAATGTTTTCTCTTTTGGCAGCCTCAATATCAATGGTTGGGAAATGATGATAGCTCTTGGTTTTTTGGCTGCAGCAAGGTAGTAACAACTGTATTTTGTTTTACGATTATCCTTCGTATCATTTTTATGATGATATATTGGGCCATAACTTATCAAAGGGAGAATCAGTTTTACTAAGACAACTGCATTTTCAGTCACTTACATTACATGTACTTGTTTTTGCATAAAATGTCTAGTGTGCGAGTCTCAAATGAGCTAGGATGAGGAAGCTCCAAAGCTGCAAAGTTTGCCATCATGCAGATAGTGCCGGATTAGTTGAGTTAATTACGATTCTCGTAAATTAGACTTGTAATGTTTGTATTTAGTAGATTAAGAAGTTTGGGATGTATTAGATATATTACATTTAATTGTACATCGGTTTTATGAAATGGTATTGTTGGATGGATCGTTGGGTTAATGAATTTGCTTTTGGGATTGCATAAATATCAACAACAAATTTTCATTTTTTTATTAGCAAAGTGTTACATTAGCTTTATAAAATGTTACAATACAAAAAAATGGGACCCATATTCCACGTAATAACTGTGGTCCTATATGTGGGTCCCACTTTTTAAAAACATTTTGAAACTCTAAGGTAACATAAAAAATAAGTTACAACTGATCTCTCTTTCTGTTGCATTAGCAAGCTAAGGCAACATATAAAAAAGTTAAAACATGATGTTGCCTTAGGCACCAAAGATGTTACCTTAGACCCCTAAGGCAACATGGAAAAACCTATCTTTAAGAAAATGTTACCTTAGCTTAAAAATGGGGCAAGAGCAACATATTTACCCCCTAATACAACGTTTTTTTGGTGTTACAGTAGGCATTTTATGGTGATCACTAGGATTAAGGCAGCTCAGGATGGAGATGGAAAATTGTGGTCTTTTGTCCAGAATATTGATCCTGAAAAGCAACCAGGATTTCATTTTGATGATCATGACATTCTATGGATGTATAATCGTCTATGTGTGCCTGCTAACAAGGAACTCAGGGAGTAATTGATGGAAGAGGCTCATAGATCACCATTTTCTATTCATCCAGGTGAGACAAAGATGTATTGAGATTTAAAGGAACACTTTTGGCAAAGTGGCATGAAACGAGATATTGCCGATTTTGTTTCGAAGTGTTTGACTTGTCAACAGGTGAAAATTGAGCACCAGAGGCCAAGTGGCTTATTACAACCATTGGAGTTGCCTACTTGGAAGTGGGAGAATATTTGCATGGATTTTGTCATAGGACTGCCTAAGACTTTTAAAAAACATGATGTAATATGGGTGATTGTAGACAGACTCACTAAATCTGCTCACTTTTTGGCAATCCGTGAGAACATGAACTTGGAGAGCTTAGCGCTATTATACAGAAATGAAATTGTCATACTACACGGGATTCCAGTTTCGATCGTGTCCGAAAGAGATCCCAGATTCACTTCAAGATTTTGGAAAGGATTTCAAAAGGCATGGGGTACAAAGTTGAACTATAGCACGGCTTTTTATCCACAGTCAGATGGGCAATCAGAGAGGACAATTGAGACATTGGAGGACATGTTGCGAGCATGTGCATTAGAGTGGTATGGAAATTGGGATGACTATTTGCCCTTGGTTGAATTTGCTTATAATAACAGTTGGCAGAGCAACGTTGTTATGGCTCCTTTTGAGGCACTCTATGGGCGCAAGTGCAGAACACCTATTTGTTGGAATGAAGTAGGAGAGAAGCTTTTAGAGGGTCCCGATCTAGTCCAAGTCACTACAGATAAGGTAGCAGTTGCTCGAGAAAGACTTGAACAAGCTCGATCTAGACAGAAGAGTTATGCTGATAAGGGTAGACGAGAACATGAATTTAAAGTAGTAGACAAGGTTGAAAGGCATATGTCATAGCCTATTTGTTTATTCGAGGATTTAACTCAACTCAAATAAGGATGTAACAAGTAAATAGTGGTCCTATCGTCCGAGAGATCTCTCAGAGTAACATATGTCAAAGGATTAAGTAACATTGTTCGTCTACAGTCTTGATGACTTAATTCACTGGAAGAAGCTCAAGAAATTGATCAAGTCTCAGTGATATAAATCAAGATTGTGGATTTAATCAAGTGACAAAGATCTCGTCAGGGTATCAATTAATTACAAGGATTTAGTCTAAAGAAAATCAAGAGTATCAAGGTCAAGGCATGAAGAAACGTCACGGGAGTTAGTCACTCATGAACCAGACAATACATCGAGTATCAACATTGAAGTGGTGGAATTGATTCATAATTGACAATGATTTTCAGAAGATTTTCAGAAGAATGGTTGCTGTTCAAGAGTAGTATTAATTCTCTATTAATTAATTAAGTCGTATAATTTAATTAAGAAAATAAATTATATCTGCAAAGATTAATTTATTGATTAATTGAATTAATTGATTAATTAATTCTGAATTAATATTATGTATTTTCAGAATTGATTTTGAATTAATATTCTATATTAATTCAGGAAGACTATCTTTTGTATTAGCAAGACAATCAGTATGACAATCAATAGTCATACCGAAAGTCATGCCAGTTCATTTGATTGTCTTGCCAGTTCATTTAGATTATCTTGCCGAAAGTCCTATCAGTTCAATTGATAGTCCTACCGAAAGTCTTACCAGTTCAAAGGATTGTCATGCTGAGCTAAATGGATTATCTTGCCAATTAAAATCACAGGAGTCAATATAAAGCAGTGCAGCTGTTTTTCAAAAGTAGCAGAGTATTTGAATATCATTCAGCAGAACGCAGAACAAAAGAAACCTGCAGAGAACTTATTGCAAATTACACAGATCATTTATTTCTAGTATTTATTGTTAAATCCAATCCACTAGAAATATCTTTCTTGTTCTTGTGTAACTATCTAGCGGATCAAAATCCCTAGAACTTAATCTCAAATCGCTTTTAGCATTTGATCTTTTTATTGCAAAAATAGAAAAAGTTCATGTCGAATTTATTCTAGATTTATAATAATTGATTTGAGATTAATCCCTTGTAAACGATACCGTTGTTGTAACACCTTTCAAGTTTAATAATAGTTTTATTTAACTTGAATTTTGTTTCACTTTTTTATTCCGCATTTTATTCGATTAAACGGTATTGTTTGTATTCAACCCCCCTTCTACAAATATATTGAGACCTAACAATTGGTATCAGAGCCTTCTGATTAACGAACAAATCAAGATCCTAGACTTTTGTGATTCTTTCACTCCTTGAATTTTTATTTACTCAAAAATTCATAATGACTACACAAAAAGTTGGAACCGTTAAAATTCCACTATTCGATAAAGAAAATTATGTTATGTGGAAGAAGAAGATGCTATTGTTTTTACAAGTTGCAAATTCCAAATATCTGGAAGTGTTAAAGAAGGGTCCTAAAATTCCGATGGTTATTGAACCAGAGGTAATAGAAAATGATGTGGTGATTACCAAAGCAAGAACTTATGTGAAAGATCCTTAGGATTTTTCTCCTGCTGAAAAAGAAGAAGCCTCCCTGGATGCTAGCCTTCAATAAATTTTAGTAGATTCCCTTGATCCCTTGATGAATAAACATGTGATGAACTGTAAAGATTCCAAACACATCTGGGAAACTATTGAGGTTATTAATGAAGGCACAGAGGAAGTTAGGGAGAACAAATTAGAAATCCTAACCTCTGAGTATGAATACTTTAAATCCAATCCAGGAGAAGGAATCACTGAAGTGTTTGAAAGGTACAATGCATTGATCAACAACTTGAACATTAATGGTAAATACTATTCCATCAGGGAGGTCAACAAAAAGTTCCTTTTAACACTGCCAACTCATCTCGAACACAGAATAACTGCCATAAGAGAAGCAAGAGATCTGAGTGAGATTTCTTTGGAAAGGCTCTATGGTGTGTTAAAGACTTATGAGTTGGAGCAGATTCAGCAGAAGGAAGTTTACGGGAAAGGAAGAGTGGTCAGCACGTCTACTGCTCTAGTAGCTGATGAACAATAACAACCACAATATCAACAACAATCTCAACAGTCAGAAAGAATGGTACAGTCTTCCAAGGTTGAAGAAAATGTGATAGTAGCAGAATTTGATCCTCCTACTACAAATCAATCAGGAGATGATTTTTATTCCTTGGAAGAACTGGAGCAATTGGAGGATGAGTCAATAGCCCTGATTGTCAAGATATTCTCAAATGTCAGATTCAAAAGGAATCCCAAGTTCAAGTACAAGTCCAACTATAACAGATTCCAGAAAGGTGGATCTTCATCCTCTAACACCAGCAGTGGTGGGTACAAAACAGGGATGGTTGATCAAAGTACCATTCGATGCTTCAACTGTAATGAGTTGGGACACTTTGCCATAGAATGCAGGAAGCCAAAACAAGTTAGGAAGAACTCTTACGATTCTAATTAGAAGAGTAAATCTGAAAGGGCTTACCTGGCAAAGGGAAGAAGCTGGGATGATACCGACAGTGAAGATGAAGAAGTTGGGAATCTTGCTCTCATGGCTAGTGATGCAAACACCTCATCGTCAAGAAAAGAGGGTTTTAAACAGGTACAACCGGTAGTGTGGATTCTTGATAGTGGATTGTCAAGACATATGACCGGAGATAGAGCCCTGCTATCAAATGTGGTTGAGAAAGCTGGCCCAGTGGTTACCTTTGGAGATAACAACAAAGGTTTAACGGAGGGATATGGCTGTTTGCTAGCTGGAAATGTTATCATTGAAAATGTGTATGTTGTGCAAGGACTTGAACATAATCTGCTTAGCATTAGTCAGTTCTGTGACAACGGCTACAATGTTTTATTCGACAAGCTGAAGTGTCAGATTCTGCACAAGAAAAATGAAAAACCCTCCTTGATGGGAATCCGGAAAGGAAATCTGTTCGTAGCTGACATGAACTCTGGAAGCAATCTTGAAGTCAATTGTTTCTATGCAAAGGCATCGTCAGATGAGAGTTGGCTATAGCACAAGAGACTTTCTCATCTCAATTTCAAAACAATGAATTCTCTTGTCAAAAGAGAATTGGTCAGAGGTTTGCCTCAGCTGGAATTCTCCCCAGAAGGACTATGTGAGGCTTGCCAGAAAGGAAAGTCAAAGAAAGCAAGTCACAGAGGCACTGGCACATCCTCCATAACTGGTGTTCTGCAATTATTGCACATGGATTTATTTGGACCAGTTAATGTCCTTTCGATGTCAAAGAAGTGTTACTGTCTTGTGATAGTTGATGACTATTCCAAGTATACGTGGGTTTTATTCCTTCACTCTAAGGATGAAACACCACAAGTTGTGATTGATCATATCAAGTTGATAGAGTTAGATTCTAATGTCCCTGTTAGAGTAATAAGGTCAGATAATGGAACAGAATTCAAGAATTCACTTCTCAATGGATTCTGTACAGACAAAGGGATTACCAGACAATTTTCAGCTCCTAGAACCCCTCAACAAAATGGAGTGGTAGAAAGGAAGAATCGTACATTGATTGAAGCTGCAAGAACGATGTTAAGTGAATCAGGTCTTCCAATGTACTTTTGGGCTGAAGCTGTCAATACTGCATGTTATACTCAGAATCGAACTCTAATCAACAAAGAATTCATGAAAACTCCTTATGAGATTTTGAATGAACAGAAACCTTCTATCAAATACTTTCATGTATTTGGTGCCAGATGCTTCGTGCTCAAGGATGGAGATGATCGTCATGGTAAATTCGAGGCAAAGGCATATGAGGGTATTTTTGTTGGATATGGAAGAAGATCATACAGAGTGTATATCATTGATCAACACAAAGTAACTAAAAGTATCAATATTATATTTGATGACACTAAACTCCCTAGTATCCAAACTGAAGATCCTTCTGAGAAACTGAAGTTTGATGATATGTCAGATTCAGAATCAGAACATGGTCAAGAACCTGAGGTTGTTGCTGGTGAAGAACCTGTTAATCATGATGATACTCAAGGTAATGGTGATGGAAACTTTGGCAACAATGGAGATACCACTACTACTGACGGAGAATATTCAAGTCAATATGGCAACAACTCAGGGGGAGATGCTGAAGGATCAACTAGTAGGACACAACATCCCAATGAATTTCAAGGCGAATCATCAAGATCAAATCTTCCAAGACAGACTGTCTGGAATAAAGCTCATCCTTTTGAGTTGATTATTGGTGATCCAGATGTTGGAGTCAGAACTAGACGTGCTACTCAAAATGAGTGTCTGTTCTCAGGATTTCTTTATGAGATGGAACCTAAGAAGATTGAGGAAGCACTGACTGATCCAGATTGGGTGATTGCTATGCAAGATGAACTCAATCAGTTTGAACATCAAAAAGTCTGGAAACTGGTACCTAGACCTACACACAAGAAAGCTGTTGGTACTCGGTGGTATTCAGGAATAAACTAGATGAAGATGGTGTGGTTACAAGAAACAAAGCAAGACTGGTAGCTAAAGGGTATTCTCAAGCTGAAGGCATTGATTATGATGAAACCTATGCTCCAGTGGCTAGACTAGAGGCCATCAGGATATTTCTGGCATTTGCAGCATTCTCTAACTTTAAAGTTTATCAAATGGATGTCAAGAATGCCTTTCTGAATGGAAAGCTGGATGAAGAGGTATATGTAGAGTAACCTCCTGGTTTTGAAGATCCAGATCATTTGAATTTTGTCTACTTTCTTTTCAAGGCTATCTATGGACTCAAACAGTCTCCGAGAAAATGGTATGACACTCTCTCTGATTTTTTTATTGAAAATAGCTTTATTAGAGGTGTCATAGACAAAACTCTCTTTTCTAAAAAGCATAAGAATGATACAATATTAGTCCAAGTCTATGTGGATGATATAATATTTGGGTCTACTAATGATAATCTCTGTAAGAGATTTGCTAAGTTAATGCACATCAAATTTGAAATGAGCATGATGAGAGAGATGAAGTTCTTTCTTGGATTACAAGTAAATCAAAGGTTAGATGGAACTTTTATTTATCAATCCAAGTATCTCAAGGAACTCCTCAAAAAGTACAATCTAGAGGATTCTGCATCAGCAAAGACTCCTTCAACTACAGCTGTCAAGCTTGGACCATGTGAAAACTCCATGAAGGTAGATGTCACAAGCTACAGAGGTATGATTGGCTCGTTACTCTATCTTACTGCAAGTAGACCAGATATTATGTATGCTACATGCTTATGTGCAAGGTTCCAAGCGGATCCTAGAGATATCCATCTCATTGCTGTTAAACGAATCTTAAGATATCTTAAGGGAACACCAAATCTAGGTATTTGGTACCCTAAAGAATCTGGTTTTAACCTTGTTGGATATACAGATTCAGATTACGCAGGAAGTGTTGTTGATAAGGAAAAGCACCTCAGGGAGTTGTCAATTCCTAGGTAGCAGACTAGTCTCATGGTACAGCAAGAAATAACAAACAGTTTCAAATTCAACGACCGAGGCTGAATATATTGTTGCTGGAAGCTGCTGTGCTCAGATCTTGTGGATTAGGAATCAGCTACGGGACTATGGCTCTGTATTGAACAAAATACCTATTCTATGTGACAATACAAGTGCAATAGCCATCACCAATAACCCTGTGCAACATACAAGGACCAAACACATTGACATCAGGTATCATTTTATTAGAGAGCACGTCATGAATGGTACTGTTGAACTATTTTTTATTCCAACGGAAGAACAAATAGCAGATATTTTCACTAAACCTCTTGATGAATCCACATTTACCAAATTAGTTGGTAAATTGGGTATGTTGAATAGCTTTAGTGATTAAACTTGTAAATATCTGAAATCTGTTCTTGAGTGAATTTACAAATGAATTTTTCATAAATGAAAAATTCATTTGCGAATTTATTTTATCATTTTCCATAATTTCTTGCTTATTTCTATGTATTTTTTATTATCTTATCTTATTTATTTACTCAACTTGTTAATTTTAATGTCTCTGAATATTTTATTTTCTCTAAAAATATTTTTCTATGAATTTTATTTGCTAAAATTCAAAAGAAATCTATTTTTGGACTGAAAATATAATTATCTCTGAAATATTTTAATTGTGTAAATATTTTCTGCCATATCTATATTAGTATTTATTGTAGTTTTCTGTAATTTTATATATATGTTCTGTTTTTGTTAAAAACTGTTTATATTTGGTTTATAAAATATATATATATATATATATATTTGTTTGTTTGTGTTAAGTTTATACTTGAATGACAATCGGCAAGACAATTGAAATTGTCTTGCTGAAAGTCATTTCAATATATTTATATAAATACTTAATTTATTTTATACTTGAATGACAATCGGCAAGACAATTGAAATTGTCTTGCTGAAAGTCATTTCAGTATATTTATATAAATACTTAATTTATTTTATTCTAGAATGACAATCGGCAAGACAATTGAAATTGTCTTGCTGAAAGTCATTCCAAGTACAAATACGTGTTTATTTTTAATTCAGTTTAATTTTATAACTGGCAAGACAATCGGTATGACTATTGATTGTCATGCCAGTAATAAAATTAATATAAGATATTTTTTGTTTTATTTTGTACTGGTATGACTATCGGTATGACAATCGGTAAGACTATCCCGAATTGTCATACCAGTTGTCTATTTAGTGTCTCTTTGTCTTGTTAAATCTTTCAGTTCTGTTGTTTTTCAAAATTCCAACAGTTTCCTTCTTTTTCTCTCTTATTTCTCTCTCTCTCATTTCGAACAGATCAAAACCCATCTCCATTGTCTTCCTTGCTCGAGTTTTTACTCAGCAAACTAAAACATCACTTCTGTTATATACATACACGTATATACATACAGAAGTGCTGCACAATATTTTTTTATTTTAATTCGATTTTTCCCCAAAAATCAGTTTGTGTTTGTTTGATTTTGGGTAATTCTATTTAATTTTGTTTGGTGTCTTGTGCGTTTTTCAAATCTGCTTTTGTGAGTTAAGAACTTTAACGAGATACATTTCTTTCTAAATTTTTCGAATATAATTGATTTAATTCGAATTATTAAATTAATTTAATTAATTCGAATTTTCTTAATATTATTCTTAAAATTCTGAAAGTGTGTATTTTATTATTTTTAAATGGCTCTCAATTTCCAAATTATCGCACATAATCTTGTTGGTTATTTTAATCCAGATAAATGTGATGTAGAAAAATTTAAGCCGTGGATTAGATTTTTAAATGACCATTCGATTGTTAGCTCTGCTATTAAATCAAATGTGATTTTAAATGTTGATCTGCTCAGACTGATTTGCACAACCTCTACTGTGGCCGATGATTTTAAATCTTTTTCATTCACCGTGGCAAACACACAGTATGTAGTTGATGAAACAGTCGTCAATCGAGCGTTAAATTTTCCTATGGACAATTTCTGTAATTTGCCCTCTGAAAATGATATTTCAAACTTTTTCCATGCTATTCACTATCAGGGGGTGATTAATTTAACCAAGTTGTCTAAATCCAATTTGGTTTCTGAATGGGATATTTTCTTCGATACACTTTCTAAAGTGTTTGCCAACTTCACTAAATCCAACTTTCACAATATCACTTCCACTCTGCAGTATATTGGTCTTGCGGTTGTTTTCAATCAAAGGATCAATTTTGGCAAACTACTTTTACCCATTCTTTTGAGACGTCTCACTACTGCTTTACGTGATCATTCTACAAATCGTAGGGTCTCGTGCTACTATGCTCGTTTTCTCATGCTCATAGAAGAACATATTCTCTCACCTGAGCATAAAGCTCTTTTTGCTAACTCCTCAGTAACCGAACCCCCTCCAGTAAGCAAAAAGATTTACACCCACCAAGACACAACTTTCAAATTCATGCAAGTTCCAGTACTTGTATCTACTTTCATGGCCACTTACATTCCTTTACCTATCTTCAATCTTCCCGGTCATGAACAGCAAGCTCAACCTCCAATGGTTCAAACCACCCAGGCTCAAACATCAGATGCTCTTCCTCTACAGGTAATAATTCCTCAAACTCAACCTATTCCTACTTCTGTTGAAAGACCCCCAGTGGTTGATAGGACTGACCATGAAGTTGTAGAACCACAACTTCAATCCCAGGTCATAGAGCCAAACACAGAGTCACAACCTATCTCAACCTCTCCCCCATTGTCTAAAATGTTTCCTAGAAGGTTAGTAGGAAGTAGTATGTTAGTGGATGTGAATGAACCCTCAGCTCTGCCTCCACCTAAGAAAAGAAGAACATTTACTGAGGCATCTGAAAGCCCATCCTTGTCCTCCCAATAGGACATGGACTTTGAAATGGCCACTGAACAGTTACTAGAAACATTCTCTCAATAGGATGAATCTATTAAAATTCGCCATAGGGCCATGGCATCCTGTACTGAGTCAAGGACAATTCCATTACTCACAATGGAAGCATACAGACCTGTAGATGATACTCAAGACACGGAGCAAAGAGTGCACATTGAGTTGGTTACAGTGCCTGCC
This sequence comes from Apium graveolens, assembly GCF_009905375.1. NCBI lineage: Eukaryota > Viridiplantae > Streptophyta > Magnoliopsida > Apiales > Apiaceae > Apium > Apium graveolens. Next base: position 32,570,054 of record NC_133651.1, read on the forward strand.
ATAGTTACGGCAGAAGAGCAGTCACATGCTTCTGAGGGAAAATCTGACTCTCAGCCACCTTTATTAGAGTCATTTTCTCCCCTCCCAGATCCAACACCTCTGGCTCCCTCACGAGATTCTCCACTCGCAGATTTATCTGGAGAAAGTGGAGGGCAACTCGGTCAATCTATCCATGAAGCAATTCAGACATCTATTTCACATGAAAAGATTGGTTTGACTGAGGATCGGGACTCGCGAATTCCCATTGTACCACCACTGACCTCTCTTGAAGAGGCTAGGGTGATTTTAAATGCAGGTACAGAAGATCAGCATCAGGAAGACTCCTCACGAGCAATTATATTGAGAGATACACAAGCACGTGAGTTGAGTGAATTAAACAGGAGAGATATTCAGGTGAGCGCACACACAGACACAAACACTGAAAATCTGTTAGCTCAAATTGATGATCTCAAGGAACAACTTGCAAAAAGTCAGGCTGAAGCTCAATCATTTAAAGCACAAGTGGTTGAACGGTCTTCTTCTTCCACCTCTGTCAATAATCAGCTGGCTCTTATCAGGACTGAAATATCAGATTTGAAGACATCTGTTGTACCCAGGCTTAACTCATTCCAGGCATATCCAATGTTATCAGCTGACGACATTTCAAACTTCTGCTCTCTACATACAAGAATGACTTCTCTTGAAGACTTGGTTGAAATGAATCATTCACTAGATTCTTCCAGATTTCTGAAGATAGAGACGGGCATGGAACATCTGAATGAAGGGATGAAGCACCTGTACTACATGATCAAAAATTCTCACTGCCCTAATGAAGAACAAAGGACTTTCTTTGAAGGGCCGTCTGGTGGAGACTCAGGCTCGGGAGGTGATGGAGGTCATGGAGGATCTAAGGGAAAGTCTGTAGAGGATTCCTCAACTAAGGGGGAGAAGAAAGGGAGAAGTGAAAAGGGAAAAGAAAAAGATTCGTCTGCAGGAGGCACAGGGAAGCCTGATGATATCAACTATAGTGGAGAACAGGATGACTTTGATATTTGTGACGTTCCCACTGAACCAGTCTTGGAAGATAAAGATGGTTTCTTCGAAGCTGAGGAGGAAAGTGATTTTGGAGAATGGGAAGAGGAAGCTCAAGTGGATCCTCTGTTTGAGAAAGAGTTTCAGCAACAGCAGTCAGAGATGAAAAGAAAAGAAGCTGAACTCAAAAAGGTATCCCAGATCATTGACATGAGGAAAGACATCCAAAGAACAGGAACTCTTCAAAAGCAACGTCTTCATGACATTAAAGCTCAAGAAAGGAGAAGTGATGTCAGACTGAAGATTGGTGAAAAATGGGATGAAGCTAGGAGAGTACTTGATATGCCTCAGCTGAGCACAAACAATGATAGGCAGTTTCTACATCTTCTGGACAAGCTGGAGATCTCTAATCCAAACAATGACATGTACATGAATGCTATAAAGACTGAAGTCTCAAGGATCACAGCTGCCTTTGACAGATCCCTCAATGAGATGAGCATATTTGTATATTTTCAGAGCGAAGGATCTTTCAAGGTGTTACTTCATCTGTTTGAGAATCGTTCTTTGTCAGAGATTTGGGTTCTTCTCAACAAAGTCAAAAGAAGCTCAGAATTGAATGAAGTTCTTCGAGAAAGGCTCAAAGAGTTTGCCAGCAGGGCTAGTCCTCAAGTGGTCAACAATCCTCATCAGGTAAGATTCTTTAAGTCTGACTGTCTTCAAATCTGCCAGCTCGATTCACAATCTCTTAAAGACTACTCAGCTAAGCATCTGGTCTGGATGGAACATCACTTAAGAACTGCTGGATATTCATCCATGTTGAAAACTCAAGCAGCTGATCTGATTCAAGCTTATTGTGAAAAGAATATTAAAAGGTACAATCAACTCAAGAATAAGCTAAAGACAGTTGGAGTTCAACCAGTTAGACAAGACAGCTTCACTTCAGAAAAGGATCGTGTCTTTGACAAGGAGTTGCTTCAAGATTTGGAAGAAGGTGAAGTCGGAAGAGAAGACAACTGAATTCAATTAGCTCAAAACTCAATGTAATATGATTAGAGCTTTATGAATCAAGATAGACTAATGTAGTTATATGTTTAGGCTAGAGGAACATCTATCTTGTATTCACTTGTAAATTTCTTTTGGAATCTGGAAAATGTTATATATAATCCAGAACTTTTCTGCTATTTACTTTGCATTACTGTTTATATCTTTTTCTTATTTGTTAGTTGAGTTATCCTCTAGGTATTTGTTGTTATTATCTAACAAACAAATAGGGGGAGATTGAAAGACATATGTCATAGCCTATTTGTTTATTCGAGGATTTAACTCAACTCAAATAAGGATGTAACAAGTAAATAGTGGTCCTATCGTCTGAGAGATCTCTCAGAGTAAAATATGTCAAAGGATTAAGTAACATTGTTCGTCTACATACTTGATGACTTAATTCACTAAAAGAAGCTCAAGAAATTGATCAAGCCTCACTGATATAAATCAAGATTGTGGATTTAATCAAGTGACAAAGATCTCGTCAAGGTATCAATTAATTACAAGGATTTAGTCTGAAGAAAATCAAGAGTATCAAGGTCAAGGCATGAAGAAACGTCACGGGAGTTAGTCACTCATGAACCAGACAGTACATCGAGTGTCAACATTGAAGTGGTGGAATTGATTCATAATTGACAATGATTTTCAGAAGATTTTCAGAAGAATGGTTGCTGTTCAAGAGTAGTATTAATTCTCTATTAATTAATTAAGTCGTATAATTTAATTAAGAAAACAAATTATTGCAAAGATTAATTTATTGATTAATTGAATTAATTGATTAATTAATTCTGAATTAATATTATGTATTTTCAGAATTGATTTTGAATTAATATTCTATATTAATTCAGCAAGACTATCTTTTGTATTAGCAAGACAATCAGTATGACAATCAATAGTCATACCGAAAGTCATGCCAGTTCATTTAATTATCTTGCCAGTTCATTTAGATTGTCTTGCCGAAAGTCCTATCAGTTCAATTGATAGTCCTACCGAAAGTCTTACCAGTTCAAAGGATTGTCATGCTGAGCTAAATGGATTGTCTTGCCAATTAAAATCACAGGAGTCAATATAAAGTAGTGCAACTGTTTTTCAAAAGTAGCAGAGTATTTGAATATCATTCAGCAGAACACAGAACAAAAGAAACCTGCAGAGAACTTATTGCAAATTACACAGATCATTTATTTCTAGTATTTATTGTTAAATCCAATCCACTAGAAATACCTTTCTTGTTCTTGTGTAACTATCTAGCGGATCGAAATCCCTAGAACTTAATCTCAAATTGCTTTTAGCATTTGATCTTTTTATTGCAAAAATAGAAAAAGTTCATGTAGAATTTATTCTAGATTTGTAATAATTGATTTGAGATTAATCCCTTGTAAACGATACCGTTGTTGTAACACCTTTCAAGTTTAATAATAGTTTTATTTAACTTGAATTTTGTTTCACTTTTTTCTTCCGCATTTTATTCGATTAAACGGTATTGTTTGTATTCAACCCCCTTCTACAAACATATTGAGACCTAACAAAGGTCTTCCTTAAGGTATCTCCTCAGAGAGGCATTCATCGATTTGATCAGAAGGGTAAGCTAAGTCCGAGGTATATATGAGCTTTTGAGATTCTTGAGAGGGTTGGAGCTGTGGCATATAGAGTTGCTTTATCGCCACAATTGTCACGGGTGCACAATGTATTTCATGCATCGGTTCTGAGAAAGTATGTATATCATCCTAATCATGTTGTTCAGTATCTCTTAGATGCATTTCGTGAATATTTGTCTTGTGAAGAAGAAGCTAAAGCTATATTGGCGAGGGAGGAGATATTGTTGCGCAAGAACACGATCCCTTTTGTTAAAGTTTTATGGAAAAATCATGATATTCGGGAAGCTACTTGGGAAATCGAGGATTCAGTTCGTGCAAGATATCCGTACCTCTTCGAATCAGGTACCTCACTAGAATTTCGAGGAGGAAATTATTTTAAGGAGGGAAGAATATAATACCCATATGTTATTTGGTACATTGTTGGTGCAATAACTTAGTAAATATTTTATTAATTAATTTTTGATATCAAAATTATGAATAATGTTTTATGTAGATAATTGGCTGTTAAAAATTTGAATTTTGTAAGCTATCTTTTAGTTGTTTAAAATTTGAATATGAGTCAAACCGGGTGATAAGAGTTTCATAGTTTGTTGAGCTACTTATTATATAAACAGAGTTGCCCTGTTAGTGTTTTCACGCAAAAACTCATCTTAGAGCGACAACTAACAAAATGAAAAAATAGTAGTATTCTATAACTTTTGAGTGATATAGAAGAGTTAGTGCATAAGAAAGGAAGTTTTGGATCTACATGTGCAAGAAGGTCAGAGAAGAGCTAAGTGGAGTTAAAATAAGTGGAGTTAAAATATTGGGTTATTAAAGATTAAGAGAGAGAGAAATATATTTTTGGGTTATTAAAGATCAAGAGAGGAGAAATATAATTACAAGGAAGCTAGGTTAAGGCCAGCCAAAACTTCCACAGAAGTGTACATCTTGGGGAGGTTTAGTTAAAATTTAATTACTATGTAATTTAAGATGACTATTATTTATATTGTATACTAATATTAGTCATTTTATTTTTAGGTTTATAACTATTTGTACACATTTTTACATACTTATATCAGACTCTAAATTGTGTTATCAAAATATTTATATTATTTGTTTATGTGTTTATATATTGTGTTAGGTTATTGTTTAATGCATGTTTAATTGATTTAATTGATTAATTAATTGTTATTTGAACTGGCTAGAAGATGTTTAATTAGTAATAGTTTAATTAGTCATGTTCCCTGTTATTTTTTTTAATTTTTATGTCATTAAGTTGGTTTAAGAAATTATATGATTCTCAGGTTTTTTTATAATTTATTAATTGGATGATCTGGTACATTTTAATATTGTTAGTTTCTCGCTAATTTTGTTAATTATTATTTACCAAGTTATGTGTGTGAGTTGTTCACAATAATTATCATGTTATATTATGATAGTTTGTTAATATGCTAGTTTGTTAATATGTAAAAATATTTGTAAAATAAAATCTATTTTCACACGATTTAGTTTATTGAGATTTATTAAAATTGACAAAATATGTATTTGTGGGACTAATGATATATAAATAGCATTTTATTTTACAGGACATATGTAGTCAAAGTATTTTGTTATTTAAGTTAAGTAATTAACAATTGGTTGTTTGTTTATCTAAAATTATAAATTATTTACATTTGTTAATCATATTATGTTATTATATTTTTCTCATGCATAACATATTTGTTACTTTAGTCTCATTGTTTTTTAACCAATATGTTATAGTATCTAATGCTTGGCCATAATAATTTAAATTTTGTAAGTACTGTTGTAGTACTAATGTGCCAGAGTGGATTTGATAAATCTTGTCAGTATGTGTTGATCGACAGAGGGCATGCTATATTTATTTTTATCATTTTCTTAAATTGTTCTTATAATTTAATATGTTAAATGAATATATAATTTATGTTTGTCTACTTTTATAAAGTATAACTTAAAAATTTCTACATTACTTTTATAAATTAATAAAATATCTTTTATATTTTATAAACCAGCTTGTATATTATTCAGATTATTTGTTAGTTATATATTTATATTACACTATGATCATCTGTGTTAGGTGTGGCAACTGTATAAAATATTATAATTTTGTTAGTTTACTTTTTAGTGATTTTAGGGTTTTAGAGTTTAGCATTTATAAGTTATATTTCTGTTGATATTATAGATTGAGTTGAAGGTTGATTTGGAGCTAGGTAGTTGTGTGAGCATTATTAAATATTTTAGACTCATTTCAGGTAGGAGTATCTTTCATTCTCTCTTCATTTAAAATATGTTTTATTCCTCTGTACCTATTATCTTATCATATCTTATTTTGTTAAGTCGTACATCTTATATATGTACACTTATAAATTTTTTCTTAGCCATCTTTGATCCATATTGTTACTTAACCACTTTTGATCCATGTTACCTATCAGTATACTTGATTTGTCACATGCAGCTTTTATTTTCAATACTATTGGCAACACTTTGTAACCATTTGTTATGGGCTCTTAAACTTATCTGTGTGGGTAAATCACAGACGAGACACATGGAGTTTTTGCAGTCTTTGGTGCTCTCGGCACTAACTCGTATCAGTGCTGTGAGTATACGAGCATGTCTCTGGGGTATGAGGTGTGAGTAAGATCATGATCATTTTTTTTGTTTGGGGAAATGTTTTATACATTTCATTTTATCCTTCTTGTGGATAACCGGAGAAGGAACTATTTGTACTGTGCTTTGCTTGGTGTTTACTAGCGAGCAGAGGTTTTATAAGATGCCCTTATTAGTACCTAGCTTACTTGTTCTCAACCATTTCTTTGATTTTATTTGGATTAGTTTGTTCCTTGATTCTAAATAATTACTGTCATATTACTCATCTTCTTGGCTAATTATTAAAATCAAATATATTCTTTTGCTTTACCTTTTAATGATATATTCGTACTGGGCATTTGGCTTACTCGTATTTATTTCTTTCCACAGGTAGTCAGGGGTAAAGCGGGGGTGTGATGAGTGCTGCCCATATTTTAGCTTGTTTATCTAGTTGAAAATAAAGTCAAGGACATGTTTTATTTAGAGAACTTTATTTTGGATCTTTTGAACTTTTGTTAGTTTAATAAATTATGTTTAACTTGTTTTTAATTCCATCAATAAATAAGGATTAGCTTGTGTAGCATCTACTTGTGTAAGTGGGGTGTTACAACGTTGGTATTCAGAGCTTAGGTTATAAATTATATAGACTGTCCTTTAGGATTTGACCTGTGAGTTTTGGGTTGAATTCATATGGGTAGATTTAAGATTTTGGATATGATTTTGTGATATATGTGTTGTGCACTCATAAAACTTTTACAGGATGGCAAGAAGTAGCACTAGTCGAAATATTGAGGGGAATGATAATTAATAGATTGTTATGGATAAAAGTACTTTTATGGAGATGTTGTGGGAAGTTCAACGTGGACAAAATCCCACTGCTAACGGGCAAAATCAAGATGGTCAGACTATGTTTGATCATTTTATGAAACAAAGACCCAACTGTTTTTAGGAGGCCAAGACTCCCATGGATGCTGAAGCTTGGATAGATCACAGGAAGAAGATTTTCAGGGTCTTAGAGTGTTCAGAGGTGGAAAAGGCTCAATTTGCTACTTATCATCTTGAGGGGGATGCTAATACATGGTGGAAGTCTGTGGTGGCCTCACATGCACCTGGATATGAAAATACTCTTACTTGGCAGGTATTCAAAATTCAGTTTGACCAGATGTACTTTCCAGCCAGCATACATGAGGAATATGTAAGGGAGTATCAGAGTATTACTCAGAGAGATGATGAGTCGGTGGCAAACTTTCAAGTCAGATTTCAGAGGTTAGCTGGTTATGCGAGATCTGTGGATGGATCAGAAGCGGATAAAATGTTGAGAATATGTTGTGAACTTGATGATTTCATTAACAAAACACCTTAGTAGATTCAACTTAGTGAATTATGTAGCACTCTACGGATTAGCAAATATAGTCCCGACGGATGATAATTTGACATCCATCGAGTGAGTAGCTTATGTAATAATAAGTCATGAAGCACATTTCTGTAAACACCTTTGTATAGATTCTGTAGTAGCATATAAGTCATGTTGACTATAATTAGATATGCAGAATAGGTTGATTAATTGTAAATAGATGATGTCTTGTAATTCTGCATAAATGAAATGAAGTCAAGTGCCAAATAGCTACCCGACGGATGATCAACAAAGCTACTCGACGGATGATCAACAAGGCAACCCGACGGATGATCATGTACCCGACGGATGATCAATTCAAACATTTGTTGACAGTGACAACACAGTCACATGCGTCGAGTGTTTGCAAAAGGAATGTGGCAGCCTATTCAACTGGGTTTTTGAGAACAAAGAAGCATTGCCATTTCCATGCTATTATGAAGATATTCAAAGATATTGGAATAGAGTAATGAAGAAGCATAATATTAGACTTGATAGGTTTTGTTTTATTATCTTGTCTTATTACTGTGTAATCTTGGTGATATATAAACCAAGAGTAGCAAGTAGAATAATAACAAGACTAAGCAAGTATTTTTCTCAGAGAAACAATTGTAAGTTGAATCCTTTAGCATTTCTCTGTAAGTTTAGTTGTTCTTATTTATAAGCAGATGTGAGCTATTCAAGCTTCACAAAGTTCTCTTGATATATATATATATATATATATATATATATATATATATATATATATATCTGGTGGATACATTCAAATCCACCAGAAAGTTTTAAAGACTTGTGTTTTTATTACTTTGTGTTTTGATTCATATTTAACTTGTCATTCCGTACTTTGCAAATCAAAACACTGACATATATGTTAAGTTAGAACATTTTATAATTCAGAAAAAGTTTCAAGAATTCCATTCAACCCCCCTTCTGTAATTCTTGTTGCATTGTTAGGGACTAAGAATTGGTATCAGAGCAACCTCTTGAAGAACAAAGAGTTTAAAGATCACAACAAATAACAAGATGAACAAGAAGGATGTTGGAGTAAAGATTCCTTTTCTGGACAAAGATAATTACCATCAGTGGAAGGTAAAGATGCATCTTCATTTACTTTCTCAAGATGAGGCCTATGTGGATTGCATAGAGAGAGGCCCTCATGTACCAATGAGAGTTGCAACTGGAAATGAGCCATCAGTTCCCAAGCCAAGGCATGAATGGTCAGATCCTGATATTGAACAAGTCAGGAAAGACAAGAAGGCCATGAATATTCTGTTCAATGGAGTTGATGGTGACATGTTTGACAACATCATCAGTTACAAAACTGCCAAGGAAGTTTGGGATACAATTCAGATTATCTGTGATGGCACTGAACAAGTTATAGAAAACAAGATGCAGTTACTAATTCAGCAATATGAGCATTTCCACTTTGAAGAAGGTTAAACTCTCACTGATATCTTCAGTAGATTTCAAAAGATACTAAATGCTCTAAAGTTGCATGGAAGAGTCTACCAAACCAAGGATTCTAACCTCAAATTTCTGAGATCCCTTCCAAAAGAATGGAAACCAATGACAGTCTCCTTGAGAAATTCACAAGAATACAAGGAGTTTATACTAGAGAGACTGTATGGCATTCTAAAGACTTATGAGCTTGAAATAGAGCAAGATGAAAGAATGGAGAAAGGAAGAAAGAAAGGAGGGTCCATTGCACTGGTTGCTGAGTTAGAGAAAGAGAAGGAGATGAAGATAGAAGCTGTTGAGGCTACTTCAAAGGTCTGTGAAAACAAGGGCAAAGGGCTAGTAGCAGAAAATGAGGATTCTTTGAGCCAAGATGATGTGGATGACATTGATGAACATCTAGCATTTCTTTCCAGAATATTTTCCAAGCTCAATTTCAAAAAGAACTTTAGAGCAGCTAAGCCAAATAGAAACATGGTGGATAAATCAAAATTCAAATGTTTCAAATGTGGCTTGGCAGGGCACTTTGCCAGTGAGTGTAGAAAGTCAGATTCTAGCAAGAAGAAGTTTGAGCCTGTGGATTATAAACAAAAATATTTTGAGTTGCTCAAACAAAAAGAAAGGGCTTTCATTCTACAAGAAAATGACTGGGCAGCAGATGGTCTGGATGAGGATGAGGATGACAGATATGCCAATCTAGCCCTAATGGCCAAGTCTGATAAAATAGAGACAAGTTCTTCAAGTAATCAGGTAATCACCACTAACCTTGCACATTTATCTAAAGCTAAGTGTAATGATGCAATAAATGACATGTCTACAGAATTATATCATTTGCGTGTTACACTTAAGTCCCTCACTAAGGAAAATGCTAAAATCAAAGAAAACAATTTATTTTTAAGTGAGAGAAATAATGTGCTAGAGTCTCAGTTTATTGAATTTGAAAAACTGAGAATTGAGTGTAAGACTGCTAAGGATGAATTATGAGTCCTTGAAGAAAGAAGAGATTTTGAAGAAGCAGCTTGAATGAGAACATGAGGTGATTAAGGCATGGAAAACATCTAGAGATGTTCATGCTCAAATCACCAAAGTTCAAGGTATTGAGTCCTTTTGTGATGCAGCCTGGAAGAAGAATAAGGAGAAGCTGGAATCCAATTTGGTTGAAGGATTGCTAACAGATGTGGACTCGACGAATGATGAGAGTCATCCGTCGGATAACCAAAAGGATTATTCGTCGAGTGACATAAATCCTCATCCGTCGGCTGTGAGCAAACCTGTGAGTAAATCCAAACTTGCCAAGTTAAATGAAAAATATGGATCAGTTTCCAAAAACTTCATTTCAGGAGAATCTAGTCAAGTGAGGAAGGAGAAGAAAGTGAATGTTGGTCATCTGTCTATCAAGCAATTGAATGACAAACTAGAAAAGATTGAGGTTAAAATAGAGGCTAAAAAGAAAAACAATAGAAATGGTAAAGTAGGGATTAACAAACATAGCAACTACACACCTGATAAGTATGGTCCAAGAAAAATCTGTGTTAAGTGTGGTAGTATAAATCATCTGTCTGTTAATTGCAAAACTGCCATGTCTACTTCCATATCTGTGCCACCTCCTTTTCCCAACATGAATGTCATGCCTTCTATGCCTATGAATGCTATGTCTACACAGAATATGAATGCACAATTTGCTAATATGCCATTTGCACCTAATCCTTATTTTGCTGCATTTAGTATGCCTCAAATGCCATTTAGCATGCCCTACTAGAATAACATCTTTGCTAATAGCATACCATTTCCTGTTAATCAAAATGTGCATGCTAATTTTGTTTTAATGAATGGTTTCAAAGGTCCAACTCAGATGACTAAGGATGAATCTGATATCCCCAAGTCAAATGAGATCAAACCTAAAAAACAGAAGAAGAAAGCTAACAAGGCAGGACCCAAGGAAACTTGGGTACCAAAATTAACTTGATTTGATTTTAATATGTGCAGGGAAACAGAAAGAATCTGTGGTACTTGGATAGTGGTTGTTCAAGACACATGACTGGTGATTCTACCTTGCTCACAGAGTTCAAAGAGAGAGCTGGCCCAAGTATTATTTTGGAGATGACAACAAGGGTTATACTGTGGGATATGGCTTGATTTCAAAAGACAATGTCATCATTGAGGAGGTTGCCTTAGTGGATGGTCTCAAGCACAATTTGTTGAGTATCAGCCAACTTTGTGATAAAGGCAATTCAGTGACCTTCAACTCAGAAGCCTGTGTTGTGATAAACAAGAGGAGCAACAAAGTGGTTCTCACTGGAGTGAGAAAAGGAAATGTGTACCTAGCTGACTTCAACTCATCAAATGCAGAAACTGTTACTTGTCTTCTCAGTAAAGCAAGTTAAGATGAAAATTGGCTATGGCACAAGAAGCTATCCCATCTAAACTTCAAGACCATGAATGAGCTTGTAAAGAAAGAACTGGTTAGAGGCATTCCTCAAGTGGAGTTTACTAAGGATGGACTGTGTGATGCTTGCCAAAAGGGAAAGCAAATTAAATCATCATTCAGAAAGAAGCTTGATTCAATAATTGAAGAACCTTTGCAACTGCTACACATGGATTTGTATGGACCAGTCAATGTGTTGTCCATCTCAAGGAAAAGATTTTTTCTAGTAATTATAGATGATTTCTCAAAGTTCTCTTGGACATATTTCTTTAAGTCCAAAGATGAGGCTAGTGAAATCATCATCAATCACATAAGGCAAGTCAACAATCATCCTGATTTCAAAGTTAGAAGAATCAGGAGTGACAATGGAACTGAGTTCAAGAATTCTGTCATGAGAGCATTTTGTGAAGAAAATGGGATTTTGCATGAGTTTTCAGCAGCAAGAACTCCACTTTAAAATGGAGTAGTAGAAAGAAAGAACAGATCACTTATTGAAACTGCAAGGACAATGCTTGAAGAATCTAAGTTACCAACATATTTCTGGGCTGAAGCTGTAAATACTGCATGCTACACTCAGAATATTTCTTTGGTTAATCAAGCAAAATGCATGACTCCCTACCAATTGTTCAAGAACAAAAAGCCAACTCTAAACTTTCTTCATGTCTTTGGCTACAAATGTTATATCTTGAGAAATCAAACTGATCAGAATGGGAAGTTTGATGCTAAAGCAGATGAAGGAATTTTTGTTGGATATGCTATTGGTAAAGCATACAGAGTCTACAATCTGAGAACCAACATTGTTGTAGAATCAATACATGTTGTGTTTGATGATAAAAAGATTGAAGGACTACAAGATGGAGATTACCATGAGAGCCTAAAATTTGACAATATGGAGATGGTTAGTGATGACAGTGATGATGAAAGTGATCAAGAAACAGTATCAAAGGATAATAAAGAAAAATATACTACCAATGAAGCATAAAATTCAACATTTGTCGAGTTGCAAAATGCTTCATCCATTGGGAGACAATTTGCTTTATCCGTCGGGAGACAACCAGCTTCATCCGTCGGTACTCAAAATTCACCATCCGTTGGGTCATCGAAAGAAGCTGAAAGTCAGAATAGATCACTTACAGAAAGTTCCCCTTTCTCAAATCAAAGATCCATAAACTCAGGGGGAGTCTCTATTAATCAAAACTTAATCACACATCAAGACAACAATGAGGCCTCTTAATCTAGAGCTAATCTATCTCAACAAAGGAAATGGACAAAGGATCACCCCTTTGAGCTCATCATTGGTGATGTATCTTCTAGAGTTCAAATAAGGAGAGCAACTCAAGAAGAATGTCTATACAACAGCTTCCTCTCTAAGGAAGAACCAAATAAGGTAGAAGAAGCTTTGTTGGATCCTGATTGGATTTTAGCTATGCAGGAGGAGCTAAACCAGTTTGAAAGGAATAAAGTATGGAAGCTGGTACCCAAGCCTAAAGGAAAGAATCCAATAGACACCAAATGAGTATTCAGAAACAAGATGGATGAAAATTTCATTGTAGTCAGGAACAAAGCTAGATTGGTTGCTAAGAGCTATTGTCAACAAAAAGGAATAGATTTTGATGAAACATTTTCTCCTGTTGCAAGACTTGAAGCCATCAGAATCTTCTTAGCCTATGTAGCCCATGCCAATTTCAAAGTCTATCAAATGGATGTCAAAAGTGCTTTTCTGAATGGAGATTTGGAGGAGGAAGTCTGTGTCAGTCAGCCTCCTGGTTTTGAAGATCCAAATCTTCCAGAATATGTCTGCTATATTTTGAAAGCACTTTATGGATTGAAGCAAGCACCTAGAGCCTTGTATGATGTTAGATATATTTGATAATGTCATGGATAATATGATTTATATTTAGTGTTCAGATCTTACTTAAACAGGATAAATCAGTACTTACTGGAAGTCAGGACTTAAGGATATCAGTACTTATATTATCAGGAGATAATCATCAGAAGATGGATATTAGAACTTAAGTACTGAAGGACGTTCAGATAAGGACAACAGCTGATTAAAGGAAAGAAGATCGAGATAAACATAAGAAGAGATATGCATGAAGAAGGAATTCTATGAAGAATAGAATACTTGGAAGAAAAGATATCTGATTGATATATTTTAGGAAGCAGAATTATATTCCATATCAATTAGCGATTATCTTGTAACTGTGTAGTATATAAACACAGACATAGGGTTTACAGTATAAGTGTTATCATATTCGAGAAGATTATTCATTGTAACCCTAGCAGCTCTCGTGATATTTGTTCATCACTGAGAGGTAACAGTTCCATACTGTAACAGAGTTTATTGTTTCAATAAAGTTTGTTTTCTGTTACTTGAGTTATTAAAGTTCGATTTGATTGTACTTTACACTGTATTCACCCCCTCTACAGTGTGTGTGTGACCTAACAAGTGGTATCAGAGCTTATTTGTTAATGCACAAACAGTTTAAGATCCAAACACAATCATGTCTGACACAGAAACTCCAATTAAGCCTACCAAAACTGAAGAACCTCCAAACACACAAATTCAAAGTCGGTATGAGACCATCAGAATTCCCATACTGAGACCATCTGAATATGCCATATGGAAGGTGAGGATGACCATGTTTTTGGAAGCTACAGATCCATAATATCTTGATAGAATCAAGGAAGGACCTCACAAACCAACCAAGCTCGCGGTTGCAGTTGCAGGTGAAGCAGCAAAGACTGTACCAAAGGAGAAGAATGATTATACTGCTGAAGATATCGCATCAATTGCTAAGGATGCTAAGGTACGACACTTACTGCATAGTGCCATTGATAATGTAATGTCAAACAGGGTAATTAACTGCAAGACTGCAAAAGAGATATGGGATGCTCTGGAAACAAGGTGTTAGGGAACTGATACAATTAAAAAGAACAGGAAGACAATACTCACTCAAGAGTATGAACACTTTAACTCAAAGGCTAATGAGTCATTGACTGATTTATATGATAGATTTGTCAAACTCTTGAATGATTTGTCACTGGTTAATAAAGAGTATGATCTTGAAGATTCAAACCTTAAATTCCTGTTAGCTCTTCCTGAAAGCTGGGATTTGAAGGCAACAACAATAAGAGACAACTACAATCTTGATGAAACAACTCTTGATGAAATTTATGGAATGCTCAAGACTCATGAACTTAAGATGGAACAAAGAAGCAAGAGGAAAGGAGGAAAGTCAAGGACAGTTGCTCTTAAGGCAGAAGAAGAATCCCCCAAGGCAGCTACCTCAAGGAAAGACAAGGGTAAAGCTCTTTTCACAAAGTCTGATACTGAGTCATCAAGTTCTGAAAGTGATGATGACTCAGATTCTGAAAGCTTGCCTGAGACTGATGCTGATGAGGAGATGATGAAGCTGTGTGCTCTTATGGTGAAAGGGATCACAAAGATTGCATACAGGAAGTTCAGGAAGGGAAAGAAGTTTTCCAAGAAAGGCACAAGTTCTGATAAGAAGAATTTCAGAAGATCTGAGGGCAGAGGAGGAAAGTCTGATAAAGGAGATTATACCAATGTCAAATGCTATAACTGTGGTGAGAAAGGCCACATATCTCCTGATTGCAAGAAAGTGAAGGGTGACAAAGGCAAGGCTCTTGTCACAAAGAAGAAAAGCTGGACAGACACCTTAGACTCTGAAAGTGAGGAGAATTATGCTTTGATGGCAAATGCTGATAAAGCAAGTGTTGAAAGCAGTTCTGAAGCTGCTGAATCAAAGGTACCTCAGACTACTTATGCTTTTCATACTGATGATATTAATGAGTTGAGAAGATATCTTAAAACCATGTTTGTTAGTTATAGAGATCAAACTTTAACATGTGAAAGATTAACTTCTGAAAATCTTGCTTTTAAGAAAAGAAATGATTTCTTAGAAAAAGAGTTAGTTATGTTCCATCAAACTCAGAAAGATAGAGATGATGCTTTTTATGTTAGGGATGAAGTACTAAAAATGAATGAATCTCTAAAAACTGAGTTAGAAAAGGAAAAAGAAGTTATCAGGACTTGGACTAACTCTGGCAGAACAACTCAAAATTTGCTAAGTAGTGAAAACTGGAAAGAGGGCTTAGGTTATGGAGAGGATAAGAGTGATAAAGGAACTGTAGAAATTAAGCCTGTTGTTGTTCAGCAAAAGCCAAAGTTAAAACCTATTGAGTTTGTAACTGTAAAGTCTGATAATGAGAAATCAGAAGTTATAAAGGGATTAACTTCTGACAAACTAAAACAGGAAAAGATAGCTGAAGTAAACATAGGTTTAATGACTAAGAAGCAGCTTAAGCATAAGCTGAAAGATGTTAAGAATGTAAACAAGGTAAAATCACCTAGGAAAAATAGGAATGGAAAGGAAGGTGTGAATAAAAGCAATGATTATAAACCTGTTCCTAAAGCTCCTAGGAAAATGTGTCATAACTGTGGAAATTCTAACCATCTGGCCTCTTTTTGCAGGAAGAATAAGAACATAAACTCCTTACCTTCAAAGTCAGGAGTTAAGAGTCAGTCTGTTAGATATAAGCCACAAAATCCTTGTTTTCATTGTGGTAGTTTATGGCATTCCATTTATACTTGTAAGGAATATCATAGTTTGTACTATGATTATTATCAAATAAAACCTTCGTTAAAGAAAGTTTCCATTTTTCCTTCTAGTGTAAATTCTGATTCAAAGTCTGATAGTGTAAGTTCTGATAAGAAAAATGTTAACATAAACTCTGATGCTAAATCCGCTGCAAATGTTAACAAACTTGATAAGGCCAAAGGATCCAAGCAAGTCTGGGTCCTTAAAACTAATCATTACTGGTCTTTGTGATTGCAGGGCAACAAAAAAAAATCCTAGTTCTGGACAGTGGATGTTTAGGACATATGTGTAATAACCCCAATTTTTGAAACCCTTATGAATAGTGTTTTGCTGATTTTACTGAATGAGAAAACTTTTCATGCCACACTATGTAGGGGTTCTTTTATTGTTATTCTGAGATCTTATTAGTACTCCATATGGTATATAAGTGTATGTAAAGATCGTCAGAATCCAATTCCGAACACTTTGATTTTTCCCGGGAAATCCACTAGATACGGAAAGAATTGAGTATAAGGTAACAGGATAAAAAAGATTTAAATTAAAGGATTATAAGAGAGGATCATAAAAGGATTATAATGTATTGAGAAAGGTTAAGGGAACCTAAGTAATAAGATCCCGGGTATGATCCCTCAAACGAGAACGAAAGTTAAGCGAACCGTATAACAAATCAGCGGTCATTAGGCAAACAATTAGGAGTTAATCAAGGAGGTTAGGGATGATGAGGTCATCCAACCAATGAGAAGAGGGAAAGTAAGAGATGATGACACAATAAGGTGATGTAAGCATGACATAGGGAAGGAGGAGGTGTGGTTGGTTTATAACCACACAAAGTTCAAGGTTATTAAGGTAATTAACCAAAATCTAAACAAAAACAACCAACCAAAAACAAATCAAAGCAAAAACACAAAATCATCTCTTTCTTCCAAGCTTGCTCTCGGCTTTTCCCCATTTTCAAGAAGAAGAATTTCAAAATTCAAGTTCCAAGCTTCCTTAATTGGTATGATAATTATCTAGTACTCCTTATGCATAGATATAGCTATTCCATGAGTTTAAGCTTCAAATTCCTTCACAATCTCTTCCAATAATTCAAGGAAGAAGATGGTGAATAGTAACTTTCAAAGAAATAACTTTAGTTTCTTGAATTTTTATGAAAGTTTAAGGTTATACAAGCAAGGATCAAGGTTCTTTAGGCATTCAAAGCTCTTGTGTTGTGTTAAGAAGCTTCAAAAAGGTATAAACTCCAAACCCTAGCTTTAGTTTTGAGTATTTAGGAATGGTTATGAGTAATATAGTATATGTGAAGCATGAAGCTTGTTTGTTTAGAGTTTGGGTTGGAGTGGTAGTGGTATGAATGTTGAATCTTGTTGATTTGTTAAAGGAATTAAGTATAGTTTAAGTTCATGATGAGAATAACATAAATTGGAAGAACTTGAGGTTTTGGGACTGTTGTAGTGTGTTTTGGATGGATGTTGGTTGTATGAATGAATTGGGATTGATTGGTGATTGATTTGGATTGGTTTAAATTTGGGAAATCGCGTAAACATAGCCGTCGTAATGCCTGATTTACTTTAGACTGTTTTTGTTCTTAACATTAGGACCCGTGAACTCACTGCTAGGTTTTGACCATTTCCATGTTTAGATAGTTCATGTTACGAGCTTTGTTTTGATATGTGATTCGTTTGATTCCGATGTATGGTGTAGGAGAAACGACCGTTTTAAGTAACGACGTTTCGCGAACGAAACATTACCCCTCGCCTTACTTTGAAACATAGGTTAAAGACCTAAAAAAGGGTTAATTGGAGTATGAAACATTTATGTAAAGTGTAATAGGCAGTTGGTAAGACACTCGCGAAGGAATCGTCTTAAAACCCTTAATGGTTAATTTATTAAAAATGGTGGAGCCGAGGGTACTCAAGCGACTTAAGTGAATCGTTAAGCGCGAAAGCGAACGTTAGGACTCTAAATGGTTAAAGTCTAGTTTCTTAAGCGACCGGGGTTTAATTCCAACTTATGTTGTTGTTCATAGGTTATCGGACCCACTCTAAGCTTAAGTCTATCCGGGAGCACTCAGGCAAGTTTTCTACCCGTATAACTGTTGTTGTGATGTATATATGTATATGCATTATCTTGTGATAGATGCATGTTGGTTAATTAGCAATTCTTGCAATATATTGGAGCATGTTGATATGGTATATATGCATGCTTGTTTCATAATCTTGATATATATCTGTTGATTCCATTGCTTATAAGTTGCATAATACCTATGCTAGAGATAAGCAGTAGTTGTGTATACCCTTAGTATAGGGACCCAAAGGTGAAAACATTTTCTAAAACCGGGAGTCGAGGTTCCCGAGTAGATTTTATATATATATATATATATATTTATATATATATGGTTATAGTTTTCAAAACTATTAATCGAATAAGGTTTATTCGATAACTTTATTTTAAATAATTGAATATTATTTGAATACTCATTCGAGGACTTATAACTCCGTTTATATTATTTATTGAATATTATTTGAATATTCATTCGAGGGCTTATGACTCAGTTTATATTATTTAATGAATATTATTTGAATATTCATTTGAGGATCTATGACTCCGATTATTTGCTGAAATATATTCTTTATTTTATTAAAGAATAAGGTGTCGATAATCAAACTTATCTTTGATTATTCAAATAAAGATAGTACTTTCGTATAAGTATATCTTTGGTTATTTAATACTCATTTCAAGTATAAGTTTTAAAACTTCTACTTCAATTATTTTTATAAAGATTATTCTCTATGGGAATATTATTTAAATAATAATATTCAGATATTTTCTAATATATTGGGACTGATTTATTTCATTAAATCAGCATTACTACAAACACTCTTTAAAGTGTTTTCGAGTCTTCAAAATGATTTTTAAAAGTTAGAGCGGATCCCAAAACTCATTTTTATGTTTAAGATCTTCCTTTTAAAGGGGATTTAAATACTCGCTCAAAACCTGAGGGATCCGACCCTGTGGTGTATTTTATATTCGCAACGAGGTTGCTGTTTTGATAAATGAATTGATTATTTACCCAAGGTTCGGGAAGTAAGTCCATCTATTGAGTCGGCATAAGCAACATGGGCTCAGTGGGCGTCCATGAAAGTGTAAGTGGCTCAGTCGGAGTCTATCAAATGCGTAAGTGGCTGAGTGGCAGTCCAGCATAAGGTCCTATTGCGGCCAGGGTGATGACCAGTGGGGAATTCGTCCATCTACTAGTATAAAAGGTTACTTATTGGTATCTTTGCCTGATCAGCAAGATATCAGGTTTATGCCAAGGTTTTCTCCTTTCCAAATTCATTGGATATTGCAACTCTGTTTATAATTTTCATAACAGAGGTTTTCAAGGAGTGTATGAAATGTATATATATAGGTGTATATATATATCGGGACTTAATGAAGTATCTCGTAACTTCATTATTATAATGATATTCAAAGATTGAATCTACTCAAATCTTGTCTTGTTGTCTCATCTATGTGATGAACTTTTGAAACTAATTATAACTTGAACGGTGGTAGTTCAATTAGTATTCGGAAAAGATATAAGTATATTGGAGTATCTTGTAACTTCATCTTTTAAACTTATATCTAGTAAATGATTATCTTATGCATGACAAAGATTTTCAGAAAAACGTTAAGACAAGGTTAGATATATGAGATCACCTTGCAACGATATTTTTATATAGTTATAAACTGGAACTTTGTGTATATTATACATGTCCGAGGATTTCAAAGATTATGAAAAGTATATATGTATATATATACTGAATATTTTGCGACTTGGTCGCGTTAAGATATCAACTTGGTTCATTTCTTTTGACCAAGGCATTCATGAGTACTATGAGAATGCTCATATATTGTTAATTATTATTCATATTATTTCGGTGGGCTTGTTGCTCACCCTTGCTTTCTTCTTTCATCACACAACATCAGATAGACAAGATGAATAAGACCAAGCTCCCAATTCGCGAGCGGATAGGAAACGTTTCGCAGTTTCCTATAGGCGTTGATGTTGCTGTAGCTGAGGTAGGAACTACCAATAGGCTAGGCTTTCAACTTTTGATGTACCAGACTTATGTATCTTTATCAATTGTAATAACGGCAAAGAAATGTAAATTTATTCAGAAACCCTTTTAAGGTGTATTGGCATATAATTGTGGAATAAAACGACTTGTGATTATTTTTGGATATTCATCTCTGAGACTATAACTTGTGGTGTGTGTGTTTATGGTGGGGTCACAGTACAGAATAGTTGATTATTTATTAAGATTGGGTGTTATTAAGGGAAATAGAACTCGTGACAACCCGGATCCCCGACCCCGGATTTGGGGGTGTTACAATATGACTGGAAATAAAGCCCTGCTATCAGACTTTGTGGAGAAAGCTGGCCCAAGTGTTTCTTATGGAGATGGCAATATTGGAAAAACATTGGGAAATGGCAATATCAATCTTGGGAATTGTTAGGTCCCAATTTGTTTGTAGAAGGGGGGGTTGAATACAAACAGTACCAAATAATCGAATAAATGCGGAATAAAAAAAGTGAAACAAAATTCAAGTTAAATAAAAATATTATTAAACTTGAAAGGTGTTACAACAACTGTATCGATTACAAGGTATTAATCTCAAATCAATTATCACAAATCTAGAATAAATTCGACATGAACTTTTTCTATTTTTACAATAATTAGAATCAAATGCTAAACGCGATTTGAGATTAAGTTCTAGGGATTTTGATCCGCTAGATTGTTACACAAGAACAAGATAAATAATTCTAGTGGTTGAATTTAACATTAACAAACTAGAATTTTGATCTTGATGTAAGCAGAGAAGAAAATAAAATGTTTCAAGGCGGCTGCTTTCTTTTCTTTGTTCTTGAATGTGTTCTGTCTGATTGAGATTTTGAGTTGAATGACTTCTGCTTCTATTTATCAACAGCCGAATTAATTGAATTGGAATGACAATCCTTTAAGCTTGTATGACAATCGGTGAGACTATCCTTTTGAGCTAGCAAGACAATCGTTTGAACCAACATGACTATCGGTAGGACAATCTTTTGAACTGGCATGACAATCTCCTTCCTAGTGTAACTTTCGGTATGACAATTGAAATGACTTGGCATGACAATCGGTATGACAATCCAGATTGTCATGCTAGTTCATTTTCAATTGTCTTGCTGATTTAAGATTGAATTTAATCCAATTAAACTTCTGAAAATTCCTAAAATTAATTCTGAATTAATTAATCAATTAATTTAATTAATCAATAAATTAATCTTTGCAGATATAATTTATTTACTTAATTAAATTATATGACTTAATTAATTAATAGAGAATTAATACTAACCCTGAGCAGCATCCATTCTTCTGAATATCTTCTGAAAATCACTGAGAATTATGAATCAATTCCGCCACTTCAACGTTGACACTCGATGTACTGTCTGGTTCATGAGTGACTAACTTCCGTGACGTTTCTTCATGTCTTGACTTTGACGCTTTGATTTTCTTCAGATTAAATCCTTGTAATTAATGATACTCTGACGAGATCTCTGTCACTTGATTAAATCCACGATCTTGATTTATATCACTGAGGCATGATCAGCTTCTTGAACTTCTTCCAGTGAATTACCTCCTCAAGTCTGTAGATGAACCTTGTTTCTGAATCCTTTGACAAATATTACTTTGCGAGATCTCTCTGACGGTCGATCCACTATTTACTTATTACATTCTTATTTGAGTTGAGTTGAATCCTCGAATATACAAATAGGCTATGACATATGACTTACAATCTCCCCCTATTTGTTTGTTAGACAATAACACACAAATACCTAGAGGATAACTCAACTAACAAATAAGAAAAAGATATAAACATACATGCAAAGTAAATAGCAGAAAAGTTCTGGATGAGATTTAACATTTTCCAGATTCCAAGTAGATGTTCCTCTAGACTGAACATATCTTCAAGTAGTTCCATCTTCATTTGTACAACCACATTTCCTGTTGAGAAGCCCATATCTCTCTTGCTTCTCCCCCTATGAGAATCAACTGATTAAAGAAGATCACCTTCGTTTTACCACCTCTCCCGTACAATAGGATCCGCAGATAAAAACCAATGGTACTCCCCTAACAGCTTCTTCCCTTACTAGGAAATCACCTTGTGTTTACCACCTCTCCCGTACAATAGGATCCGTAGTTACAAACAACAATGGTGTGGTGTAGTGTACATTTTTAGGATCTTTTTCTTACTCCCTGCTATTTCTCCCCCTTAGTTGAGGAATCCTCCAAACTTTTACTTAAGCTTTTATCTCCCCCTTAAAGAAGGAATGTATGCCGTCGTCTGAAGGAGTTCTCATATTTCATTTGGTTGGAAAAGAAATAACAAATAGTTTCTCTTTCTTCCTCACTGTGAGTGTGTGATTGTTTTTAGTGTACCTCACATGAGTTTCACTCTTCTCTCCACTCGTGTTTACACTCATTCTCACAAGTGTATCACTCTTCTCTCATAGCTCCATAATCCAGCTGTACCTGCAAGGAAAATCACCTTAGCCATCCTTAAGGAGGTCACAGGTGGTGCAATGGGAGTTCACAAATCCCCATCCTTGTTAAACTCGTCAGATGAATCTGAGTCATAATTTACAAGTTACTAGTTTCCCTTTTAGGGTTCCAGATTTGAATTCTGGGAAGGTAAACAATGATCCAAAGAATTTAGCATAAAGATCAAAGTTCCCTTCTAATGTCTGTGAAGACATTTCCTTGTGACTCATCAGGTTATATCTGAATCATTGTCAATAAGTTGCCGATCTGCACCTATGTCAGATCCACTATCCACAGATGCATCCAGGGGATTTAAGCCTGGGGAGGTAGACACTGACCACTGACATATGGCTTTTGGATCAGTATCCTCTCCTAACACCTGTAAAGGCAATTGGTCCACTAACGAACCTTGAACAATCGAATCTGACCTTAAAATGGTCGAAACTCTTGTTTCCGTCAACTCATCCTTTGTGTGTGTAACCTCTCCTTGTGCATCAAGAATTGTTTATGTTTGAAGTGGTGACACTACATCAGATACCTTGGCCGACAGGCAAAATTCAATAGACTCACCCTGTTGAGAGAATGAATCTAGTAACTGTTTTTGTGCCTTTTCAGCCATTACATCTTTTTGAGAAGATGTATGGGGGCTAGCAGTTGTCTCGGTTTAAATACTACTCATCTATGTAGGAGACAGAGCTACTGGGTTGACTACAGAACCTTCCTTATGTGGTGCACTAGGCACTATCTCCCTCACGCTCATTCATACTACTTTTAGTGGTAAAAGAGTGTTGGTTGGTTCTGTTTTTGTGTTTGTCTTTACAGTCTGGGATAGACTTTGTGGGTTTTCAACCTCATGACTGTCAATGAAAGAAAGTCATTTGAGACTGAACCTGTATCATAGAACATATGGTAATAGAGAGAAAATGATTTACAATAGTGATTTTAAAAGATTTTACATGAAATAAGAAATCACTAATGTAGAAAGAAGTTTAATTTTTGTTTTTCAAAATGAATGAGTTTTTGATAAAACATTGATCACTTAGGGTAAAGTCTAAGTAATTCTCATTCATGTCAAAAGCTTACAAATATCTGCAATATAATGTTAACAACATATCATTGACCGATACTTGTCAAGTACTTTAGATACTAATTGTTATGTTGCATAACCAATATACCACTGCACATATAAAACAATATGATTGTGCTTAGTGATAAGATAGTTATTAATATGACGACTCTACTTATTCATATAAAATTATAACTTCTGTTAGAGTGCCATACCATGTCCTTGACGATTGCTTGAGCAGTATACTAGTTCATACCAACCTGAAGTGAGATTGTGAAGAAGAAATTGCATAGTCCAATAGATCTGCAGCTGCAAAGTCCATGAACTGTGGTGCATTGACTTCCTCTTTTGACTTACCAACCAGGAGTACACTTGTACACATCTTACTAGAGTACAATTCCAAGTGTAATGTGCAGCAGGTGTCTGATATGTCGTAATATTCTCAAGTCTCGTCACTGGTGCTATATGTTAGATACTGCTTCCTGATAATAACCTAGCACAATATACAAAATTACAATGATAACATTCCCAGCTTGCAAACAGCCATATCCCTCAGATAAACCTTTGCTGTTATCTCCAAAGGTAACCATGGGGCCAGCTTTCTCAACCACATTTGATAGCAGGGCTCTATCTCCGGTCATATGTCTTGATGATCCACTGTCAAGAATCCACACTACCGGTTATACTTGTTTAATGCCCTGCACTACAAATGGATTAGACCTTCTTCGGAACCCAAACTTGGTTGGGCCCGGCATACTTGTAGAACTGTCCTTTGTCAGGAAAAACAACATTTTTAATTTTAATTGCCTCAACTTTCTCAATGACTGAACATTTGACCTTGTAAACAGCGTTAACAAATTTCTGTTTAAGCTTAGGCACAAATGTCTCCTTTCTAGCCTTAGAAGGACTAGCAGTCTTAGACCTATCATGCTTCTTGTTATTCACATGCTGACGAGGAGTAGTCTTATCATTAGACACATGCTTACCATTAAAATAAGCATACATCATATTAAAAGCACAAGACATACAATTAGCAACACCACATACTTTATGAGAGTGATTAACAGCAGGCAATTTATGCATGATAGATATGGCATTATTGTTATCCAACTCATATGTGTCTGAGTTAGTCTCAGTTGCTTTCACAACTTTGACTGGAACTTTCGACTCACTTGACTTGGAAACAATCTTCTCATTAGCATGATCTTCAGCACGTATTTCTTCTTGAATAACAGAAGAGGTCGCATCAAATGGTTCAGCAATTGATGCTTTATAGAGGGGTTCATCAACACCCTTAAGCACATGTGGTACTTCCCTCCCTTTAGCACAGACATGAGGAGGGGAGTTTATGCCTAATTCTCCAATAGCAGCATTGTAATCATAACCTATTCCAGATGTTTGATTAACAGCTTGCTTACTGTAGAACTCTTTAGCCTTTGAACAAGAATTGAAGTAGGCTCTAACCTTAGTCTCAAGACCGGTGATCTTGTCTTTGAGAATAGTTTCGAGTTTTCTATAACAGTCAACTCTATTCTCTAGAAAAGATACCTGTTCTTTTAATTTGTCTTGATTAATGTGCACAAGTCTTAATTCATTGACCTCTTTCTCAAGGTCTGTGATCTGTAAACTTAACAGTTCATTATCACGACGTGCACAATCTAAGTTACCTCTTAGATGATAAACCATTTCAGCATCAGAAAGTTTTACCTCTATTCTTGACGATGAAGCTTTTCCATCAATAGCCATAAGAGCAAGATTTCCTTCATCTTCATCTTCACTGTCAGTATCATCCCAGCTTCTTCCCTTTGCCAGATAAGCCCTTACAGAGTTCTTTCTTACTTGCTTTGGCTTTCTACATTCTGTGGCAAAGTGTCCCAACTCATTGCAGTTATAGCATCTAATGGTGCTTCGATCAACCATCCCTGTTTTGTACCCACCACTGCTGGTGTTAGAGGATGAAGATCCACCTTTCTGGAATTTGTTGTAGTTGGACTTGTACTTAAGCTTGGGATTCCTCCTGAATCTGACATGGGAGAATCTCTTGACAATTTGGGCCATTGATTCATCTTCCAATTGCTCCAGCTCTTCCAAGGAATAAAAATCATCACTTGATTGATTTGTAGTAGGAGGATCATATTCTGCTACTCACTCATTTTCCTCACCCTTGGAAAACTGTACCATTCTTTCTAACTGTTGAGATTGTTGTTGTTGTTGACCTTCAGCTACAAGTGCAGTAGATGTGCTGACCATTCTATCCTTCCCGTAGACTTCCTTCTGTTGAATCTGCTCCAACTCATAGGTTTTTAACACTCCATAGAGCCTGTCCAAAGAAATCTCACTCAGATCTCTAGCTTCTCTAATGGCAGTGATTCTATGTTCAAGATGAGCTGGCAGTGTTAAAAGGAACTTTTTGTTGACCTCCCTGATTGAATAATACTTTCCATTGATGTTCAGGTTGTTGATCAACGCATTGTACCTCTCAAACACTTCAGTAATTCCTTCTCCTGGATTTGATTTGAAATGTTCATATTCAGAGGTTAGGATTTCCAACTTGTTCTCCCTAACTTCCTCTGTGCCTTCATTAATCACCTCAATAGTTTCCCACATGTGTTTGGAATTTTTACAGTTCATCACATGTCTGTTCATCAAGGGATCAAGGGAATCAATTAATATTAATTGAAGGCTGGCATCTAAGGAGGCTTCTTCCTTCTCAGCAGGAGTAAAATCTTCAGGCTCTTTTGGATAGGTTCTAGCTTCAGTAGTCACCACACCATCTATTATTACCTCCGGTTCAATAACCATCGGAGTTTTTATACCCTTCTTTAACAAGTTTGAATATTTGGGATTTGCAACTTGTAAAAATAATAGCATCTTCTTCTTCCACATGATATAATTCTCTTTATCAAATTGTGGAATTTTAACGGTTCCAACTTTATGTGAAGTCATTATGAATTTTTGAATAAATAAAAATTCAAGGAGTTGAAAAATCACAAAAGTCTAGGATCTTGATTTGTTCGTTAATCAGAAGGCTCTGATACCAATTGTTAGGTCCCAATTTGTTTGTAGAAGGGGGGGTTGAATACAAACAGTACCAAATAATCGAATAAATGCGGAATAAAAAAGTGAAACAAAATTCAAGTTAAATAAAAATATTATTAAACTTGAAAGGTGTTACAACAACTGTATCGATTACAAGGTATTAATCTCAAATCAATTATCACAAATCTAGAATAAATTCGACATGAACTTTTTCTATTTTTGCAATAATTAGAATCAAATGCTAAACGCGATTTGAGATTAAGTTCTAGGGATTTTGATCCGCTAGATTGTTACACAAGAACAAGATAAATAATTCTAGTGGTTGAATTTAACATTAACAAACTAGAATTTTGATCTTGATGTAAGCAGAGAAGAAAATAAAATGTTTCAAGGTGGCTGCTTTCTTTTCTTTGTTCTTGAATGTGTTCTGTCTGATTGAGATTTTGAGTTGAATGACTTCTGCTTCTATTTATCAACAGCCGAATTAATTGAATTGGAATGACAATCCTTTAAGCTTGTATGACAATCGGTGAGACTATCCTTTTGAGCTAGCAAGACAATCGTTTGAACCAGCATGACTATCGGTAGGACAATCTTTTGAACTGGCATGACAATCTCCTTCCTAGTGTAACTTTCGGTATGACAATTGAAATGACTTGGCATGACAATCGGTATGACAATCCAGATTGTCATGCTAGTTCATTTTCAATTGTCTTGCTGATTTAAGATTGAATTTAATCCAATTAAACTTCTGAAAATTCCTAAAATTAATTCTGAATTAATTAATCAATTAATTTAATTAATCAATAAATTAATCTTTGCAGATATAATTTATTTACTTAATTAAATTATATGACTTAATTAATTAATAGAGAATTAATACTAACCCTGAGCAGCATCCATTCTTCTGAATATCTTCTGAAAATCACTGAGAATTATGAATCAATTCCGCCACTTCAACGTTGACACTCGATGTACTGTCTGGTTCATGAGTGACTAACTTCCGTGACGTTTCTTCATGTCTTGACTTTGACGCTTTGATTTTCTTCAGATTAAATCCTTGTAATTAATGATACTCTGACGAGATCTCTGTCACTTGATTAAATCCACGATCTTGATTTATATCACTGAGGCATGATCAACTTCTTGAACTTCTTCCAGTGAATTACCTCCTCAAGTCTGTAGATGAACTTGTTTCTGAATCCTTTGACAGATATTACTTTGCGAGATCTCTCTGACGGTCGATCCACTATTTACTTATTACATTCTTATTTGAGTTGAGTTGAATCCTCGAATATACAAATAGGCTATGACATATGACTTACAGGAATATCATCATTAAAGAAGTAGCTCTGGTGTCAGGACTTAAACACAATCTGCTGAGTATAAGTCAAATCTGTGACAGAGGTTATCATGTTGATTTCTTTGAAGAACACTGTGAAATTGTGAGTAAATCTAAAGGCAAAGTTGTTCTGAAAGGATACAGGCGTGGTAACATTTATGAAGCTAAGCTTTCAATAAGTACTGATGGTTCTGCAATCTATTTGATGAGTAGAGCATCAATTGAAGAAAGCTGGAATTGGCACAAGAAACTCTCACATTTAAATTTCAACAATATAAATGAGTTGGTCAAGAAAGATCTTGTGAGAGGACTGCCAAAGTCAGTATTTGCTCCTGATGGCCTTTGTGATTCTTGTCAGAAGGCCAAACAAAGAAAATCTTCATTCAAGAGCAAGACTGAATCATCAATTCTTAAGCCTTATCACCTACTACATGTTGATCTATTTGGTCCAGTAAATGTCATGTCTATTACAAAGAAGAAATACGCTATGGTCATAGTGGATGAGTTCACCAGATACACATGGGTGTATTTCTTGCACACAAAAAGTGAAACTGCATCTATCTTGATTGATCATGTCAAACAACTGGATAAATTGGTCAAACAACTGAAAGGAAGAATAGAACTCTCATTGAAGCTGCACGTACAATGCTTGAAGAAGCAAAGCTTCCAACCTATTTCTGGGCTGAAGCTGTGCAGACTGCTTGTTTTACTCAAAATGCAACACTCATTAACAAGCAAGGAAAGACACCATATGAGATGGTGAAGAAAAAGAAGCCAAATCTGAAGTATTTTCATGTATTTGGATGTAAGTGTTTTGTTCTCAAGACTCATCCTGAACAGCTATCCAAATTTGATCTAAAAGCTGATGAAGGAATCTTTGTTGGATATCCACTTTCCAAAAAAGCCTTCAGAGTCTATAATTTGAGAACAAGAGTGGTCATGGAATCTATCAATGTCTCTTTTGATGACAAGAAGATTACTGGACTTGAAGATTTTATTGATCATGATCAGCTGAGATTTGAAAATGAAAACTCAAATTCTGATACTGAAAATCCTGACAATCTAAGTCTTGATACTGCAAACTCTAATGGATTAAACTCTGATGTTATTGAAACTGTGGTGACTACGCCAAAGGAAGATGCACCTATACAGGGGGAGCATACTCAAGATCTTACCACATCTCAAGAAGCATCAGAACATACATCTGGCTCTTCAAGTTCTGATTTGTCAAGTTTTGATAAGCCAAGTTCTGATAGTTCTGAAAATCTAAATTCTGAAGAATCCAACTCAGAGAGCATAGTTTCAGGGGGAGCATCAGAAAATGAAAACGAAGACAACATGGATCATGGGGGAGCATCCAGTTCTAGAGAAAACCTTCCATCTGCAAGGAAGTGGACTAAATCACATACACCTGATTTGATAATTGGAAATCCTAATGCAGGTGTCAGAACTAGAACAGGTACTTCAAATGAATGTCTTTACAATTCTTTTCTTTCTCAGACTGAGCCAAAGAAAGTGGAAGAAGCTCTTCAAGATGCTGATTGGGTGCAAGCAATGCAGGAAGAGTTAAATAAATTTGAAAGAAACAAAGTTTGGACCCTAGTACCAAGACAAAAGAATAGATTTGTTGTTGGTACAAAGTGGGTATTCAGAAACAAAACTGACAGTGATGGCATAATTACAAGGAATAAGGCAAGGCTGGATGCAAAAGGATATTCTCAACATGAGGGAATTGATTATGATGAAACATTTGCACCAGTTGCTAGGTTGGAAGCCATAAGGATATTTTTGGCTTATGCTGCTCACAAAAAGTTTGCTGTCTTTCAAATGGATGTGAAAAGTGCTTTTCTCAATGGAGAATTGGAGGAAGAAGTATATGTTGAACAACCTCCAGGCTTTGTAGATTCCAAATATCCAGATTATGTCGACAGGCTTGATAAAGCACTTTATAGACTTAAGCAAGCTCCTAGAGCATGGTATGAGACTTTAGCTCAGTTTTTTCTGGAAAGTGGATTTAACAGAGGAACAATAGACAAAACACTGTTCTATCTCAACCATGGAAAGGACTTACTTCTGGTCCAGATTTATGTTGATGATATCATTTTTGGGTCTACAAATGACAGACTTTGCAAAACGTTTGCCAAACTGATGCAGTCAAGGTATCAGATGAGTATGATGGGGGAACTTAGCTATTTTCTGGGCCTTCAATCAAGCAGAATGAAGAAGGCACTATTATTTGTCAAACTAAGTACACCAGAAACTTGCTGAAGAAATTTGGAATGCAAGATTGTTCAAGTGCATCCACTCCCATGGCCACTGCAACAAAACTGGACAAGGATACTGGTAAATCAGTAGATATTATTGATTACAGAGGTATGATTGGCTCTCTACTCTATCTAACTGCTAGTTGACCTGATATCATGTATGCTACCTGTCTTTGTGCAAGATTTCAAGCAGATCCAAGAGAACCTCACTTAACAGCTGTGAAACGAATTTTCAAGTATCTTAAGGGAACAGCTGATCTGGGATTATGGTATCCCAGAGAATCAGATTTTAAACTAATAGGTTACTCATATGCAGATTTTGCAGGTTGCAAAACTGACAGGAAAAGCACAAGTGGAAGCTGCCAATTTCTTGGAGGCAGATTGGTTTCTTGGTTTAGCAAGAAACAAAAGTCAATTTCCACATCAACTGCAAAAGCAGAGTACATTGCTGCAGGAAGCTGTTGTGCACAGATTCTTTGGATGAAGAATCAGTTACTAGATTATGGGTTAACATATTTCAAAATCCCTATTTACTGTGATAATCAAAGTGCTATTGCTATGACAGGTAATCCAGTTCAACACTCTATGACAAAACACATCAGCATCAGGTACCACTTCATAAGGGAACATGTGGATGAAGGTACAGTGGAATTGCACTTTGTTCCAACAGATCAACAACTAGCAGATATCTTCACAAAACCACTGTGTGAAGCTACTTTTACAAGATTGGTAATTGAACTTGGAATGAGTTCAGGTTCTTTCTCTAAATCTGCTTAGTTTTGTTCTGATGCATCAGACTTTATGATCAGTATTTACAGAATTTACTCTCTTTGTGTATTCTGTGCTTAATTGAAAATTTGCTTAAGTACTGACTGTTGTCTGATATAAGTTTCTAAACTCTGATAGTGATATGTCTGTTAATGTAACTACTCAATCCTATGAGGATACATGTGCTAGATGCTGACCTAGTAGTCTTCAATAAACTAGGGATCCCATATTAGAAGTAATTATTTCTGTGGAAATTTATTGACACAAGCAAATTCTGATATTGAGCTTAGTTGAGTTTACTTTGTCTATTTTATTACTAAGTCACAAACTAGAATAATGCTTCTCATCTGTTAAGTTCTGACGCTAGTAAATCTGTTGAATGTACTAAGTGCTGATAAACCTCTCTTATCAAAAGAAAAAGAAAAGATTCAAAGATTAAAATTCAGGTACTCCTTTGAGATCTAGAGTATAAATGTGGAAGGAACGACCCAAGTGCATTGCTGGTATTAAGTAAATATGCATCAGAAAAGCAAAATATTTTCTTGGTAACTTTTCACACTCTATGATTACTGGAGAAATACTATGATAATAGCATAAATTCTGATAAGCAGTCGTGACTCACTTACACTGAGAAGCCACTGAAAAATGGAATTTAAAAAGATGCACAAAATTAGCACAAAATAGCTGAGGTGGACTCAAGCATGAACTCATTCAATAGTAGGTTTCAGAATAATGACAGGTTTTTAGTAAAGTTTTAGTTCTGCCTTATTTCTAAGATGTACTGAAGTGAATCAGACTTTACTCTTTGTCTGATATTTAGCTTAAGGCACACACTAAATACTCCATATGAATGATGAAAATTACTGTGGTGATCTATGTTATTTTAGATGAACAGTTTCTGTGTCACATTACACAAATTCTGAGGACAAGTTCTGATTGCATGTTCTGATGATTAAGTTCTGAAGAATCTAAATCAGAATTTGTGCGAGGACTTACTAAGATATGCATTCATTTTTCGAGTTAAGAAATTATGTTCTGATAACTGTTAAGTTCTGATATAAGTCTAAGTTCTGATATTCAATTCTGATTCTTTACTTGACTTATTTGTGGATAAAATCTAAAAATAGTTTCATTTTATATCAGAATATGTTTGGGTAGAATATTTACAGTCAATATCATTAGGGATAGTGGTTCACATACACGTACAGTAATTTTTACTTGTTACTTGTGCGCATTAACCCTGACTTAAAACTTCCAATGACTGTTTTCCTTCTTCCAAGTCTGGGGAGACGAGGTAGAATTAATTCTACCTGTCAGCATTAAATTTCTTTACGTCTCCTGGCATTCTTTTGCCTATAAAAACAACCACTTCACATCAGCCTTCACATCAACTCTTTTATCACAAACTCACTCTCGTTTTACACTTACCACCACAAATGGCTGCATTTGGCTGGTTTTACAACTATGGCAATGAGACTGTACATGTCTTTTTAAATGGGATTCCAACTCCATACCCTATCGCCAACATCCCTCACAATCTCTGGATTCAATTTCCAGAGGCTATTAAATATGATCTGCTGGTGGTTCGAAGAGAACTTCATCTTCGTCGTCTTCGAAAGCAGGAGAAAATAATACGACTCACTATTCTCTTTGTCGAGAGTAGGAAGAAGAAATAATTTATTTTCTTCTTCATGTTTTTCTTCATCATCAGCTTTGTCAGGCTTCCTAGCTCAGGACATTAGCTGTTGATGTTAGGTTTAGTAGCTTAGGACAATCTTGTAAAAGTTCTGATGTAATTTAAATTTCATGAATGTATTCTCTAAATATATTAATGAAATTTCTCTTTTTGCAAGTTCTTGTCTCTGAGATGTTCTGAAATGCATTGATAAATCCTGATAAATATTCATATTCTGATGACCATTACAATTTAAATTTAAATTAAGTTCTGATTTTACGTTATCAGTACTTGTTCCCTTGATTTATTTTGGTCATTCTCACTCGAATTTTTTTTCAGAATATTGGTGTTGCAGTGAAAAATAATTGAATAAGTGGAAACAGTTTCAATTTTGAATTAAAACTGCTTTACCTTGATTAATGGAATTACTGGGTAAGTGAAACGGTTTTTTCCTTGAAAAACTGCCAGTGGGTAAGTAATGATTACTGTTTTCCCGTGCCCATTAACTATTCATTATTACTGCATGTCTGACAGGTGTCCAACGGTTACATTTAAAAAAAAAGAAGGTATAAGTAAGACAGAGAGAGGATATTCTAATCTTTTATTCACTTTTATACTTTATCTCTCTATTTGCTTTTACTCTCTTTCTACTCCTGACGTTAGTTTTTCATTTAGACATTTTATCAAACACCTAACTATGCTGCAATTCTTGATAATGCTGAAGCTCCGTCTGAGTTGCATTTTGTGCAAGATCTTCTTGTACACAGTGAAATCGGGGATGCATTGACCCAACCTTCAACCTTTTCGAGCCAACAAGTTCTGACATTTTGGAGGACTGGACACTTTGATAATGGCGGTCAAAATGGTACTCCTAGTATTGTTTTTGAAGTGGGTGATTCTACATATAGGGTAACTCCTGGTACAATTCGCAAGGCTCTACATCTACCAGAAGGATGT
Organism: Apium graveolens; assembly: GCF_009905375.1. Lineage (NCBI taxonomy): Eukaryota > Viridiplantae > Streptophyta > Magnoliopsida > Apiales > Apiaceae > Apium > Apium graveolens. The sequence goes on from NC_133651.1 coordinate 32,603,862, forward strand.
ACTTTTTCAACCCCGGAGGATTCAGCTCTTAAAGAGTTCATGGCTAGTTTGGGGTATGAGCAGAGTTTGGCAAAGCTTGGGCAGTTGAAACGGGCTCATATCAGAAAGGAATGGAGCTTCTTCTTTGACTGCATAACTAAAGTTTTTGGGAATAAATGTTCAAACTTTGACGCTATTCCTATAATGAGTCAGCACATCGGGTATGCTATCATTAACCAAACTCATTTTGATTTTGCAACTGCTGTGATAGGTTTTATTGGGGATAGGATGACAGAAGATAGGAATGTTGTCTACTTTGCTAGATTTTGTCAGCTTATTGTAGGTCATATGTCATAGGCCTATTTGTATATTCGAGGATTCACTCAACTCAAATAAGAATGTAATAAGTAAATAGTGGATCTACCGTCAAAGAGATCTCACAGAGTAACATCTGTCAGAGGATTCAAAAACAAGGTTTATCTACAGACTTGAGGAGTTAATTCACTGGAAGAAGCTCAAGAAATTGATCAAGCCTCAGTGATGCAAATCAAGATTGTGGATTTAATCAAGTGACAGAGATCTCGTCAGGGTATCAATTAATTACAAGGATTTAATCTGAAGAAAATCAAAGTGTCAAAGTCAAGACATGAAGAAACGTCACGGAAGTTAGTCACTCATGAACCAGACAGTACATCGAGTGTCAACATTGAAGTGGTGGAATTGATTCATATATTTCAGTGATTTTCAGAAGATATACAAAAGAATAGATGTTGCTCAAGATTAGTATTAATTCTCTATTAATTAATTAAGTCATATAATTTAATTATGAAAATAAATTATATCTGCAAAGATTAATTTATTTGATTAATTAAATTAATTGATTAATTAATTCTGAATTAATATTAAGAATTTTCAGAATTTAAATTGGTTTAAAAATCTGTTTTAATTCAACAAGACAACTGATTGTATTAGTATGACAATCGGTATGACAATCAATAGTCATACCGAAAGTCATGCTAATTCAAAAGGATTGTCTTACCAGAATTATTATAGGATTTAAATCTATTTATTTTCAGCAAAAACAATCTGTTTGAACTACTATGACAATCGGTATGACAATTGATTGTCATACCGAAAGTCTTGCTAGTTCATTTTGATTGTCTTGCTAGTTCTAAAAGATAGTACTACCGAAAGTCTTGCTGAGCCAAAGAGATTGTCATGCCAGTTCAATTCTATTCGGTTGATTGATTAAAAGAAGCAGAACACATTCAATCATCCACAACACAGAAGTCAAGAACAAAGCAGAAAAGAAAAACAAGAAGCAATATTTCATCTTTTCATCTGCATACTTCAAGATTAAATTTCTAGATTGTAAAGTTAAATCCAATCAACTAGAAATCTTTATCTTGTTCTTGTGTAACAATCTAGCGGATCAAAATCCCTAGAACTTAATCTCAAATCGCGTTTAGCATTTGATTCTAATAATTGCAAAAATAGAAAAAGTTCATGTCGAATTTATTCTAAATTTGTGATAATTAATTTGAGATTAATTCCTTGTAATCGATACAATTGTTGTAACACCTTTCAAGTTTAATAATATTCTTATTTAACTTGAATTTTGTTTCACATTTTTTATTCCGGATTTATTCGATTATTTGGTGCTGTTTGTATTCAACCCCCCTTCTACAAACACATTGGGACCTAACAATTGGTATCAGAGCCTTCTGATTAACGAACAAATCAAGATCCTAGACTTTTGTGATTTTTCAACTCCTTGAATTTTTATTCATTCAAAAATTCATAATGACTTCACAAAAAGTTGGAACCGTTAAAATTCCACAATTTGATAAAGAGAATTATATTATGTGGAAGAAGAAGATGCTCTTATTTTTACAAGTGGCAAATCCCAAATATTCAAACTTGTTAAAGAAGGGGATAAAAACTCCGATGGTTATTGAACCGGAGGTGATAGTAGATGATGTTGTGATCACCAAAGCCAGAACCTATCCTAAAGATCCTGAAGATTTTACTCCCAATGAAAAGGAAGAAGCCTCCTTGGATGCCAGCCTTCAATTAATTTTAATTGATTCCCTTGATCCCTTAATGAACAGACATGTGATGAACTGTAAAAATTCCAAACACATGTGGGAAACTATTGAGGTGATCAATGAAGGCACAGAGGAAGTTAGGGAGAACAAGTTGGAGATCCTAACCTCTGAGTATGAACATTTCAAATCAAATCCAGGAGAAGGAATTACTGAAGTGTTTCAGAGGTACAATGAGTTGATCAACAACCTGAACATCAATGGAAAATTTTATTCAATCAGGGAGGTCAACAAAAAGTTCCTTTTAACACTGCCAACTCATCTTGAACATAGAATCACTGCCATTAGAGAAGCTAGAGATCTGAGTGAGATTTCTTTGGACAGGCTCTATGGACTGTTAAAAACCTATGAGTTGGAGCAGATTCAACAGAAGGAAGTCTACGGGAAGGATAGAATGGTCAGCACATCTACTGCACTTGTAGCTGAAGGTCAACAACAACAACAATTTCAACAATTGGAGAGAATGGTACAGTGTTCCAAGGCTGAGGAAAATATGTTAGTAGCAGAATATGATCCTCCTACTACAAATCAATCAAGTGATGATTTTTATTCCTTGGAATAACTGGAGCAATTGGAAGATGAGTCAATGGCCCAAATTGTCAAGAGATTCTCCCATGTCAGAATCAAGAGGAATCCCAAGCTTAAGTACAAGTCCAACTACAACAAATTCCAGAAAGGTGGATCTTCATCCTCTAACACCAGCAGTGGTGGATACAAAATAGGGATGGTTGATCGGAGCACCATTAGATACTATAACTGCAATGAGTTGGGACACTTTGCCACAGAATGTAGGAAGCCAAAGCAAGTAAGAAAGAACTCTGAAAGGGCTTATCTGGCAAAGGGAAGAAGCTGGGATGATACTGACAATGAAGATGAAGAAGAAGGAAATCTTGCTCTTATGGCTATTGATGGAAAAGCTTCATCGTCAAGAATAGAGGTAAAACTTTCTGATGCTGAAATGGTTTATCATCTAAGAGGCAACTTAAATAATGCACGTCGTGATAATGAACTGTTAAGTTTACAGATCAAAGACCTTGAGAAAGAGGTCAATGAATTAAGACTTGTGCATATTAATCAAGACAAATTAAAAGAACAAGTATCTTTTCTAGAGAATAGAGTTGACTGTTATAGAAAACTCGAAACTATTCTCAAAGACAAGGTCACCGATCTTGAGACTAAGGTTAGAGCCTACTTCAATTCTTGTTCGAAGGCTAAAGATTTCTACAGTAAGCAAGCTGTTAATCAAACATCTGGAATAGGTTATGATCACAATGCTGCTATTGGAGAATTAGGCATAAACTCCCCTCCTCATGACTGTGCTAAAGGGAGGGAAGTACCACATGTGCTTAAGGGTGTTGATGAACCCCTCTATAACCATCAATTGCTGAACCATTTGATGCGAACTCTTCTGTTATTCAGGAAGAAATACGTGCTGAAGATCATGCTAATGAGAAGGTTGTTTCCAAGTCAAGTGTGTCGAAAGTTCCAGTCAAAGTTGTGAAAGCAACTGAGACTAACTCAGACACACATGAGTTGGATAACAAAAATACCATGTCTGCCATGCATAAATTGCCTGCTATTAATCACTCTCATAAAGCATGTGGTGTTTCTAATTGTATGTCTTGTGCTTTTAATATGATGTATGCTTATTTTAATGGTAAGCATATTTCTAATGATAAGACTACTCCTCGTCAGCATGTGAATAACAAGAAGCATGATAGGTCTAAGACTGCTAGTCCTTCTAAGGCTAGAAAGGAGACATTTGTGCCTAAGCTTAAACAGAAATTTGTTAAGGCTGTTTACAAGGTCAAATGTTCAGTCATTGAGAAAGTTGAGACAATTAAAATTAAAAATGTTGTTTTGCCTGACAAAGGACAGTTCTACAAGAATGCCGGGCCCAACCAAGTTTGGGTTCCGAAGAAGGGTTAATCCATTCATGTTGCAGGGCATTAAAACAGGTGAAACCGGGAGTGTGGATTTTTGACAGTGGATCATCAAGACATATGACCGGAGATAGAGCCCTGCTATCAAATGTGGATTGAGAAAGCTGGCTGTTTGCAAGCTGGTAATGTTATCTTGAACTTGTAAATAGTTTCTATATTTTTGCTATATTTATATAAGTTTTTATTTGTATTTTTTTGTAATTGTAAATATTGTATGATATATGAAATTGAATGCTGATATCTTGTTGATAGATATTTGGTATTTAATTCATTGATATTTGTTTGTATTATTATTATTTGTATTGTATTATTATTATTATTATTATTTTTTTATTTTATTTTAAATATTATGCAACATAACAATTAGTATCTAAAGTACTTGACAAGTATCGGTCAATGATATGTTGTTAACATTATGTTCCAGATATTTGTAAGCTTTTGACATGAATGAGGATTACTTAGACTTTACCCTAAGTGATCAATGTTTTATCAAAAACTCATTCATATTGAAAAACAAAATCAAACTTCTTTCTACATTTTCTCTCTATTACCCTATGTTCTGTGATACAGGTTCAGTCTCCAATGACGTTCTTTCATTGACAGTCATGAGGTTGAAAACCCACAACATCTATCCCAAACTGTAAAGACAAAACACAGAAACAGAACCAACCAACACTCTCTTACCACTAAATGTAGTATGAATGAGCGTGAGGGAGATAGTGCCTTAGTGCACCACATAAGGAAGGTTCTGTAGTCAACCCAGTAGCTCTGTCTCCTACATAGATGAGTAGTATTTAAACTGAGACAACTGCTAGCCCCTATACATCTTCTCAAAAAGATGTAATGGCTGAAAAGGTACAAAAACAATTACTAGATTCATTCTCTCAACAGGGTGTATCTATTGAAATTTGCCTATCGGCCAAGGTATCCGATGTAGTGTCACCACTTCAAATATAAACAATTCTTGATGCACAAGGAAAGGTTACACACACAAAGGATGAGTTGACGGAAATAAGAGTTTCGACCATTTTAAGGTCAGATTCGATTGTTCAAGGTTCGTTAATGGACCAATTGCCTTTACAGGTGTTAGGAGAGGATACTGATCCAAAAGCCATATGCCAGTGGTCAGTGTCTACCTCCCCAGGCTTAAATCTCATGGATGCATCTGCGGATAGTGGATCTGACATAGGCGCAGATCGGCAACTTATTGACAATGATTCAGATATAACCTGATGAGTCACAAGGAAATGTCTTCACAGACATTAGAAGGGAACTTTGATCTTTATGCTAAATTCGTTGGATCATTGTTTACCTTCCCAGAATTCAAATCTGGAACCCTAAAAGGGAAACTAGCAACTTGTAAATTATGACTCAGATTCATCTGGCGAGTTTAACAAGGATGGGGATTTGCGAACTCCCATTGCACCACCTGTGACCTCCTTAAAGATGGCTAAGGTGATTTTCCTTGCAGGTACAGCTGGAATATGGGGCTATGAGAGGAGTGATACACTTGTGAGAAAGAGTGTAAACACGAGTGGAGAGAAGAGTGAAACACATGTGAGGTACACTAAACAGAATTACACACTCACAGTGAGGAAGAAAGAGAAACTAGTTGTTATTTCTTTTCCAACCAAGTGAATATGAGAACTCCTTCAGACGATGGCATACATTCCTTCTTTAAGGGGGAGATAAAAGCTTAAGTAATAGTTTGGAGGATTCCTCAACTAAGGGGGGGAAATAGCAGGGAGGAAGAAAAAGATCATATGTACACTACACCACACCATTGTTGTTTGTAACTACGGATCCTATTGTACGGGAGAGGTGGTAAACACAAGGTGATTTTCTATTAAGGGAAGAAGCTGTTTTCAAAAGGGGAGTACCATTGGCTTTTATCTGCGGATCCTATTGTACGGGAGAGGTGGTAAACGAAGGTGATCTTCTTTAATCAGTTGATTCTCATAGGGGGAGAAGCAAGAGAGATATGGGCTTCTCAACAGAAAATGTGGTTGTACAAATGAAGATGGAACTACTTGAAGATATGTTCAGTCTAGAGGAACATCTATTTGGAATCTGGAAAATGTTAAATCTAGTCCAGAACTTTTCTACTATTTACTTTGCATTTCTTTTTATATCTTTTTCTTATTTGTTAGTTGAGTTATCCTCTAGGTATTTGTGTGTTATTGTCTAACAAACAAATAGGGGGAGATTGTAAGTCATATGTCATAGGCCTATTTGTATATTCGAGGATTCACTCAACTCAAATAAGAATGTAATAAGTAAATAGTGGATCTACCGTCAAAGAGATCTCACAGAGTAACATCTGTCAGAGGATTCAGAAACAAGGTTCATCTACAGACTTGAGGAGTTAATTCACTGGAAGAAGCTCAAGAAATTGATCAAGCCTCAGTGATGCAAATCAAGATTGTGGATTTAATCAAGTGACAGAGATCTCGTCAGGGTATCAATTAATTACAAGGATTTAATCTGAAGAAAATCAAAGTGTCAAAGTCAAGACATGAAGAAACGTCACGGAAGTTAGTCACTCATGAACCAGACAGTACATCGAGTGTCAATATTGAAGTGGTGGAATTGATTCATATATTTCAGTGATTTTCAGAAGATATACAAAAGAATAGATGCTACTCAAGATTATTATTAATTCTCTATTAATTAATTAAGTCATATAATTTAATTAAGAAAATAAATTATATCTGCAAAGATTAATTTATTTGATTAATTGAATTAATTGATTAATTAATTCTGAATTAATATTAAGAATTTTCAGAATTTAAATTGGTTTAAAAATCTGTTTTAATTCAACAAGACAACTGATTGTATTAGTATGACAATCAGTATGACAATCAATAGTCATACCGAAAGTCATGCTAATTTAAAAGGATTGTCTTACCAGAATTATTATAGGATTTAAATCTATTTATTTTCAGCAAAAACAATCTGTTTGAACTACTATGACAATCGGTATGACAATTGATTGTCATACCGAAAGTCTTGCTAGTTCATTCTGATTGTCTTGCTAGTTCTAAAAGATAGTCCTACCGAAAGTCTTGCTGAGCCAAAGAGATTGTCATGCCTGTTCAATTCTATTCGGTTGATTGATTAAAAGAAGCAGAACACATTCAATCATCCACAACACAGAAGTCAAGAACAAAGCAGAAAAGAAAAATAAGAAGCAATATTTCATCTTTTCATCTGCATACTTCAAGATTAAATTTCTAGATTGTAAAGTTAAATCCAATCAACTAGAAATCTTTATCTTGTTCTTGTGTAACAATCTAGCGGATCAAAATCCCTAGAACTTAATCTCAAATCGCGTTTAGCATTTGATTCTAATAATTGCAAAAATAGAAAAAGTTCATGTCGAATTTATTCTAAATTTGTGATAATTAATTTGAGATTAATTCCTTGTAATTGATACACTTGTTGTAACACCTTTCAAGTTTAATAATATTCTTATTTAACTTGAATTTTATTTCACATTTTTTATTCCGCATTTATTCGATTATTTGGTGCTGTTTGTATTCAACCCCCCCTCTACAAACACATTGGGACCTAACACTTATTTTTAATCATTGTTGTGCTGATAACCCCCAACCTACCGCTGACTTAACTCCATCTTTCAAAATTGCAAAACGTGCCTTTAATGATTTGGTAAATGCTGATGTTAAGAAGAAGGTGGTTAGATCCTTACAGATTCCTCAATCTGTACAACAGATCTTAGTAAATGCTAATCCTGATACCTACAGATCTGTTTATCCTGATGTCCAACCAACCACCACATCTCAAACACCACAACAATCATCAGCACATACCACTCATACTACTCAACCTACCCTCTGACAATATCTCAAATCATATCTCTCCACTTCACAGACAGTTCAACTTTCATCCTCAGCACCTCCTGTGAAGCCTTCATCTTCCAAGGCTAAGAGGACAAAGACAGTTCCCCAAACACCTCAGAAGAGAAGGAGGATTGTTTTGAGAGATGAATCTGACAGTGAGGAACAGGTTTCTACATCAGAACCTGTTGTCAAAGAAGCTGAGAAAGTTCCTTCTCAGAAGGATTCTGCAATTGGGGGATCTAGGCTTCTCAAAAGGCTTAGAAGAATGACTGTTGATGAAACTCCCAAGGAATCCATATCTTCAAAGAAATACAAGAAACAGAGGGCAAAAAGGCCAGTTTCAGATGATGAGGAAACAGCAGCTAAGGAAGGAGATCAGGAATCTCTGATCTCACAAGAACCGGCATCTGCTAAAGCCACTGCTTCTCCATTAACTCCAACCAAGGAAGCTACTACTGAAAAGGCCAACATACCATCTGTGTCTCCTAAGACCGTATCTCCTATTAATTCAGGCACAAGTACTGATATTGATATCCAGAACTTGGTTGTGCCTGAAGTACTTTACTTAAAAGCTCCAACAACAACTAATCCATCAACAACACCTATTACTGATGCTGCTCAAACTCCAGAATTATCTACAACACCTTCTCTGCATCTAGATGCTGATGATCAGAATATAGGTGAGCATCAGGATATGGCTATTGATCAGAACTTGGAACCAGATCAGCAATTAGAGGATGATCCTGAAGCCTCCATTGCTACTCATACTGTTGTTTTATCAGAAGATACTGATTTCGTCAAGTTCTGATGCTGCAAATACTGGAGATACTGGTGATGCTGCTCTAACTGCAGATGCTGATGAAGCAGCTCCTTCAGGACATGCTCCTCAACAAACTTTTCTTAAATCTGAACTTGTGAAGAAGTTTGTTACAAGAGAAGCACCAGTGCCTTGGAGTGAAACTCCTGCAGGACAGGAATGGACTAAGGAATGGAACTCAGTTTCTTGTGTTCCAAATGCAAAAAATCTTGCTGAGCACTTGACTAAAGCTGATGAGATGTTAATTACTGATGATTTCAAAACACAGCTTAGAGTCACTGCATTGAGTACTAAACATCTACAAGGTCTTCATTCCACTACTCATGCAGAGTTACATAAGATTCAGGAAGAATTCATTAAGCAAGAACAAGTTCAGAAGATTGACAAGAAAAAGTTCTTCTAACCTACCTTTGACAGAGTTGCTTATATTGAGGAGACTGAAGAGAAACAACAAGCTCAAATTGATGATATTCTTAAAAATCAAGCTTCTCAGCAATCTCAACTTAATGAAATCCAAGCCTCAGTGGAATTGCTTGTCTCTCTTCTCTTACCTGCTGATGCCAAAAAGGGGGAGAAAGTAATTAAGTCCAAATGCAAATCTGATAAGACACTGAAGGGGAAGGATGATAAAAAGGATGACCAAGGAAACTCTGGAATGGGTAGTGGTCATAGTCAAGGTAGAGGTTTCTCATCAAGAAAAGCTGAAATCACAAGTCACAGGACAAGTTCTGATACTGGAAAAAGAATTAGTTCTGCTACTGGTAAAAGGATAAGTTCTGATGAACTTTTAGATCTTGATGAAGAAATGTCAAGACAGTTATTTCTTCAGGAAAATCCAGGAATGGACTTGCAGAGTTTAATGGAAGAAGAAGCCATAATTAAATCAAAGAAAGTCACATCTAAATCTGAAGCTTCTGGTAAAAAGACACTTCCAAGACTCAAAGGCATTGTGATAAAAGAAAGGACAAAGACTGAAGCAACATTGGCTAAATCACAACCGCAGATAGATCCAAGATCCAAGGGTAAAGAAAAAGTTGGTGAACCTATCAAGGTTTATGTGCCTCCTGAGAATGAAGAAATCACTGATGAAAAGGATGATCTTGCTCTGACTTCAAGAAAAGTTTTTAAGACAACCTCTGACATGGCTCAAGTTATTCAGAGTCAAGAGACAGTAAGTTCTAATATATCGAAGAAACAAGTAACCTCTGACATAGCTCAAGTTAACTTGATATCAGAAGATAAATCAATGACACTCCTACCAGGATTCACTAAAGCAAAAAAGACTCAACCTTTAAAGACTGCTGCAAGTGGTTTTGAAGCAAGAGTAGTTACTGGAAAGGAAGCAAGAGATAAAACTGGATTGGGAAGTGCTGATGAAAGAAGAATACAAAACACTACCAATGATCCAACTTCCTTGAGTGAACCAGGTATTGGAGCAACTCCTGAGAGATTGAATCAGCTGGAATATGTACAAATGGTTTACCATACCTACTTGAAAGAACGCATCTTGTTGTACTTCATGACAGATGGTAGGGTTTATCATATAAGGCAAATTGCCATTCCATTGAAGTATTTTGAAGAACTGGAGCATGTACTATTCTTACTTCAAGTGAATGACAAATTAACAGAAAGTGCTGCAAACTATTTGAAGGATCAGATTCAGAGACAGAAAAGACTTTATTCTGTTAAGTCTGACAGCACATATCTTCCAAAGTACAGAGATCACAAGGGTGATATAGTTGAAATGAAGCCCAACACTGCTAAGATTATAACTACCTTTCTGGGTTACAGGGCTGTGGAATTCAATCTTGAGTCTGATAAAGCATATTTGATCAGACTGGATCAGGATATAAGAAAAGCTAAGATTAATGATCTCAGGGCTGCAATCTTTCAAATTGGTGATGATACTGCAGAGCTTAAAGATGCTAAAAGGAGGATGATTGATGAACTTATATATGCTGAGAAATGTTTGTTGAAGAACTATCTCAGAACAACTCCTGACATCAGAGAGATCAGAAGATGAAGCCAAGTTAAGATCTACAACTGATTAAATTCTGATATTTGTACAGACTGAAGCTGTTATCAGAAGTTAAAGATTGGTAAAGCTTTAAGGACTGTAAGTTGTAGTCATCTAGTCTAATTCTCATGCATTTGTACTTAATGTTTTTGACATCATCAAATATCTGTTAAACTTATATATTATGCTAATTTACAAGTTGGGGGAGATTGTTAGATATATTTGATAATGTCATGGCTAATATGATTTATGTTTAGTTTTCAGATCTTACTTAAACAGGATAAATCAGTACTTACTGGAAGTCAGGACTTAAGGATATCAGTACTTATATTATCAGGAGATAATCATCAGAAGATGGATATCAGAACTTAAGTACTGAAGGACGTTCAGATAAGGACAACAGATGATTAAAGGAAAGAAGATCGAGATAAACATAAGAAGATATATGCATGAAGAAGGAATTCTATGAAGAATAGAATACTTGGAAGAAAAGATATCTGATTGATATATTTTAGGAAGCAGAATTATATTCCATATCAATTAGCGATTATCTTGTAACTGTGTAGTATATAAACACAGACATAGGGTTTACACTATAAGTGTTATCATATTCGAGAAGATTATTCATTGTAACCCTAGCAGCTCTCGTGATATTTGTTCATCACTGAGAGGTAACAGTTCCATACTGTAACATAGTTTATTGTTTCAATAAAGTTTGTTTTCTGTTACTTGAGTTATTAAAGTTCGATTTGATTGTACTTTACACTGTATTCACCCCCTCTACAGTGTGTGTGTGACCTAACATATGACACTTTGTCAAAGTTTCTTTTAGAGAATCACTTCACTCGAGGTACTGTAGACAAAACTTTATTCTTTAGAAATGTTAATGGCTCTAGCATACTTGTTCAAATTTATGTAGATGATATTATTTTTGGCTCTACAAATGAGAAACTCTGCAAAAAGTTTTCCAAATTGATGCAAAGTAAGTATGAAATGAGCATGATGGGAGAACTAACTTACTTTCTTGGTTTGCAAGTTAAGCAAGTTAGTGATGGAATATTCATTAGTCAAACTAAATACATTTATGATCTTTTAAAAAAGTTTGATCTAATGGATTGTACATCTGCAAAAACCCCCATGGCCACTGCAACTAAGCTCAAATTAAACACTACTGAAAAGTCTGTGGATATTTCAAGTTATAGGGGCATGGTTGGCTCACTTCTGTACTTAACAACTAGTAGGCCAGATATAATGTTTGCTACATGTCTTTGTGCTAGATTTCAGGCTGATCCTAGAAAATCTCACTTAGTAGCTATTAAGAGAATTTTCAGATATCTCAAGGGAACACCAAAACTTGGCATTTGGTACCCTAGAGATTCTGGTTTTGATCTAACTGGTTATTCAGATGCAGATTATGCAGGTTGCAGAATTGATAGAAAAATTACAACAGAAACCTGTCAATTTCTAGGAAACAAGCTTGTGTCCTGGTTCAGTAAAAAGCAAAATTTAGTTTCTACTTCTACAGCTGAAGTTGAATATATTGTTGCTGGTAGTTGCTGTGCACAGATTTTATGGATGAAAAACCAATTGCTAGACTATGGTCTGCAAGTGGAAATGATTCCTATTTTCTGTGATAACACAAGTGCAATTGCCATAACTGAAAATCCAGTACAACATTCAAGAACAAAACACATAGACATTAAGTACCACTTCATAAGGGAACATGTAATGAATGGTACTGTGGAACTACATTTTGTTCCAAGTGAAAAGCAGCTTGCAGATATATTTACCAAGCCACTGGACGAATCCACCTTTTCAAGGTTGGTAAGTGAGTTAGGTATGTTTAATTACTCTTGAATCTTTACAGATAATTTTGCAAGTTGTAATGTAGCTAGAAATTTAATTGATTTTTCAGTCTTGGATGAAATTTTGGCTAAGTCAAAATTTACATATCGACGGATGATCACTATCCATCAAGTTTGATCATCCGTCGGTATACAATTTGTTAATAAAATCAATTATTTTTTCTAGAATATTTATGTCTTGATGGATAACTGATTTATCCTCAACCGTCGAATTGTCTTATTCTTAGCTGTTGATTCTTTGAACATTATCCATCGAGTGTACTTACAGTTTGTAAGCATAACACGACGAATAATTGATGGAATTTTTACAGTTTATTTTTAAACGGATATTTTAGGCAATTATTATTGGTTACTTTATTTTACTTTATTATTTTTGTCAGTTATTTTTGAGATAGTATAAAAGTATAATTCATTTTCATTACTTTTATTTTATCATTCTCAAATCATCTGCTCTAACCTCACTCTTTCTCAAAAGAAATTATCATCTCTCTCTGCAATTTTCACTCTCTAACAATGGCACCAGTCGTCAAGATCATGTCTCAAACTGGATTTATCAATGAGAAAAACAACTTCACGGCTCTAGTGAACAAGGGGATACAGCAGTCTGGCGACTACCACAAAATGATGGATTTTGTGAAAAACTGCAAACTCAACTATGCCATGTTGGAATCACCCACCATTTACTGTGAGGTTGTTGAAGAAATATGGATGACTGCAACATACAACTCAACTGATAAGACTATCACTTTCACTATTAAGGTAACGAATTCTGTGTTAATAGTGATATTGTTAAAGCATGTTTCAAAATTCCTGAGAATACTATAACTTCTCCACACACAGACACTGACATTGTTAATATGCTTAATTTCATGGGCTATGCACTCTCTACTTCTAAATTAAGTGAAATTAGGAGGTTGGGTCTTAGGAAGGAATGGAGTTATCTGTGTGATGTAGTTACTAAGGTATTTTCTGGTAAAATTAGCAATTTTGATTCAGTTAATATTTCTATGCTCAATATGCTTTACATGCTAGTAACTGATAAAATTTCAACTTTAGTGATCTTGTCATATTTGAGTTGGGGTTTAAGTTAGGGGAGCTAAATATTAGGGGTAAAAATGTTTACTATGCTAGATTTTTAATGATGCTTGCTAACCACCTCTCTGAGGATATTGTGCTTGAGAACCCAACCAATAAATTAGATTGTTGGGTTCAAGAAAGGAGAATCATTGCAGATTTGAACAGGGCAAACCATCACAAAGAGGTGCCACTCTTCTATTTTCCAGTTATGGAGGCACCTCAGGTAAGTGAGGTAATTTCAACTGTCTCTACTCTTCCAACCTCACAAACTTCTTTGCATTCTAGTATAACTATGGCAACTGTGTCATTGACCCAACAGTTGCCTACCCAAGCTACCAAATCCAAAATTTTAAAAACAAAGATAAAGAAAACCCCCTCTGGTGTCTCTCAAAAGATGCCAGTTGTAAAATCCACCAAACCTAAAGAGGGGAATGTGAAGGTGGGTAAGAAAGGTGAGGGACAAGGTGAACATCAAAGAAACCCTAAGGATAAGGTTGGAGAGGTGAGTGTTTCTCAGCCTAGCCACACTGTAGTTTCCCAATAAACTGCAGTGCTTAATAAGGATATAAGCTCATTACTAGTTGCATCCTCCCAAAAGGATGTGACTATTGAACATAGCTCTCAGCCAAGAGCACAGGCCAAAAGGGTAAGGGACACAAGCTCACCCCAAACTTACACTAGAAAGAAGAAATCAAAGACCCTTGGGGATGCACAGGGTTCACACACTGTGCAAACTGGTGCTAAAGACACAGTCACTGCACCTTCTCAAAGTCAGGTTAATGTGGCTCCAATAAATGTGGAGTCACAACCAAAATCTCTAATAATAGAAGCACCTGAAACACCAAATTCTCCCACACACTCTTTGGATGTTGACATGATAAACATATCACTTCCAAATTGTCCATCTTTAACTCTTATGGAGAAGCCAAAAATCCAAGCAAGTGAGCATCATCTTCTAGATCATTTGTTGGCTCACTTGCCATTTCTTTCTGAGACTGTTGAGACATCTGTGCCAAAATTTTCATCAATCTGTACAGAGTCCACAATAGTCTCCACTCCAACTCATTTATTTTTACTCTCTCGATGGATATTGTTCATCCTTCGAGTAGTGATGGTATCCCGACGGATGTGCCTAACAACAATCATCCGTCGGTTAGCAAAATTACTACCCCGATGGATATTCCTTATCCGTCGAGTGTCTCTGCATAGCTTCAAATTTCATCAATTATTATAAGTGCAGAAGACTTAGTAGTAGTGCAATCACTCCTAGGACTGAGGGAAGGAAGTGAAATGAGTGAGAGTCTGGGTTGCTCCCAGGAAAAAGGAGAGGAAAAGAGTGAACCAATGCAGTCCATTTCTTCAGGACTGGAAAAAGTGAGTGTGAGGAGTCCCACCTTAGATGGTGAAGGTGAGGGTGTGAGGGTGGGGAGCCAAGGTGAGACCTTGATGCAACAAAAGAGAGATCATAAGAGAAATACAGGTACAGGAGTGATAAGGATGAAAACCATTATAAGTGAGTCAATAAGTGTCAATGATGCAGAAAGGGAAAGGCTATTTCAACAAGAATATCAAGCTGTTATAGATTCTATTTTCCTGGATGCTGAGACATTTACTCACCCTGTGACAACTTACCAAACTCTAGCTGTACAGGGCAATGAGGAGGATGAAAGGTTACTGAACTTGGTGCATACTACACAATCTTTATAAAGAGCAAAGGATGCAATCACTGCTATGCCTTCCAACATTGGCAGTGATTTTGAACTGGATGAAACTTCTTTTGGGGATGCTGGTGGGGATGATGAGGAAGATAGCATGAGCATAGGGGGAGATGCAGATGTTCCTGCCTGGATGCTAACAAAAGAATGCTCCTACTCACATCTCCAATCAATACTATTCAAGCTAATTCATGACACCCAAACAGCCATTCAGACATCTTCTAATGCCAGCACAAAGAAGCTACTTACAGCACACCTTGAAGCACTCCAGCTGCATAAAATTCAAGCTCTTTAACACAGCCAGAGTGTGGATGAAATTAAGCAAGAAATTTCTGAAGTAAAACAGGATGTCATAGCAAGGTTGAATGCTAGACTTCCTGCAATCACCATGACTGAAATAGTTCAAAAGCTAAGGAAGGAGGCTGATCTCAATAGGAAAGTTGAGGCCATGGACTCAAGATTATCTACTGTAGAGAAGTCAATGGCCAAGATACTTACCAATCAAGAAACTCAGACTGCTCTACTCCAACAGTTGGTGGCTGCTCAACTCCCTCCCATACAACTTGATGATAACAAAAAGGGGGAGAAAGGCTCAAGTGAGGGGTAGAAACAACTCAAAATTCAACTTAGTAAAGCAATTGTGCCAACAATTGCTTTCCCAAAGCCACCAGCTAAAGATAACATTGACTTGATAAATGAATAACAACCACTTTGAGAGCAGCTGAGAAGAAGCAGTTTAGTGCAATAAACTGGGAGAAGATTGATGAGGATATTCAAAAGAAGTTTGGTCTAGCAAAGAAGCCAGAAAAGTCAGCCATTCATCACTCTCAAGTCAGGAAAATTTCTGTGAATGATATGAGCATGAACTATCTGGAAAGAGGCTAGACATCCTGTATCAAATCTCCAAAGGCTGAACTAATTATGAACCCAAAGGTGAACTATCCAAAATCTTCACTAAAGAATCCTTTGGACACAGTGTATGAGACACCAAAGCCTGATGAAAAGAAGCTGTTGGCCAGGTCTATAGCATTCTACAAGGATCCTGCAGATTCAGTTCTAAAAAGGAGAATTGCCAAGATTTTCAGAAATGGTAAGGAAATTTGTGTGGTGGCTGGACACCCTCAATTTGTTGAAGCAAACAGGGAAGAAAATGAAAGATTTAAGTAAGAAAAGAAGCAAGCTGCTCTAGATGCTAAAAAGCTCAAACAAAAGAAGGAGCAAGCTGCTATCTTGGCCAAGTTGCAAGCTGTGAAACCCACACAATAAATTTCTGCTCAACCATCTGAAATTGCTGAATCTCAAGATCAAGTAGTGCAAAATGAACCTCCATAGACAAAGAAGCCAAGGTACAAGCAAAGAATCAAGAGAAAATTGGATTTCAGTTATGAGGAGATGGAAGGATACTTTCCCAAAGAGTATACTTCTACAACAACTCAAACATCCATACCCTCTGTGGTACATGAAGAATTCAAGATAGATTCATCCAAGAATTTTCATGGTGAACCTATCATTCCAAAGGATGAGCCAATAGACTGGGATAGTCTACCAATACCTGAACTCAATCTACCTCATTTCATGAAGCCAAAGAAGACAAAGACCAGAGCAGTCAAGAAAATGAAGCCCTCAACTCTCGAATCCAAGTCCCCGACCAAAGCTCAAACCAAAGTCAACAAGGGATATATCATGTACATCTGTGACATCAAGGAATTCTAAGATCTAAACCTCTATCTAGAGGAACTGGAAGAAGTTAGAGGGATTGATGCTTACAAGAATCTACCTGAAAGGTTAGTATTCAAGTACAAGGGAAGAAAATAGATACAATGGCCACTTCACAGGATTCTTCAAGAAAGCCAATCTGTGCTGATAAGAGTTATTCATCCTATAAGAAGATTTTTGGATTCAATGTGATAGCTAGAAGACTAGTTCTAAAGAAGATTGAAGAACTGAGGAGTATTAGAGCCAAAGATTCACTCCCAAAGACTTTAACTATTTCTTACACAGGGAGTAGAGTGCATCTAAGGCCCCACTGGCTGATGGAATTCATGGATGATAAGGGAGTTAGAAGATTCTTCAGATTAGAGGACCAGTTGAGCATCTCTAGCAATGAGACTCTTCTGGAAATGCAAGGAATGCTAGATCTTTCAGAATCTGATGAACTTGAATTCCACAGACAGCCCCAAAATCAGATAGAAAAAAACAACAGAAAGCTTGGAAAGAGATCCAGATCATCAAGGAAATAGATCAATCTGCTCAGGCTAGAGGAGCACCTTGAAAAGGACTGAGAGAAAATCTTTGTACACTCTATCTTGTAAATTTTTCAGTAAATTTTGCAGCACTTTACAGTTTTATCTACTACCATTTAAATTTGTATTTTTAGGGTGTTTTGTTATCATCAAGTTTCTCTTAATATGTCTACAATTCTAGTAGACATAAATTGGGGGAGATTGTTGGGAATATGTTTTGAACTTGATGATTATATTAACAAAACACCTTAGTAGATTCAACTTACTAAAAAATGTAGCACTCAACGGATGATCATAATTAGTCCCGACGGATGACTCAATATAGTCCCGACAGATGATGATTTGACATCCATCAAGTGAGTAGCTTATGTAATAAGAAGTCATGTGACACATTTCTGTAAATACCTTTGTATAGATTATGTAGTAGCATATAAGTCATGTTGACTTTAATTAGATATGCAGAGTAGGTTGATTAATTGTAAATATAAGATTTCTTGTAATTTTGCATAAGTGAAATGAAGTCAAGTGTCAAATAGCTACCCGACGGATGATCAACAAAGCCACTGACGGATGATCAATAAGGTAACCCGACGGATGATAATCATGTACCCGACGGATGATCAATTCAAACATCCGTTGACAGTGACAACACAGTCACATGCGTCGAGTGTATACAAAAGGAATGTGGCAGCCTATTCAACTGGGTTTTTGAGAACAAAGAAGCATTACCATTTCCATGCTATTATGAAGATATTCAAAGATGCTGGAATAGAGTAGTGAAGCAGCATAGTATTAGACTTGATAGGTTTCGTTTTATTATCTTGTCTTATTATTATGTAATCTTGGTGATATATAAACCAAGATTAGCAAGTAGAACAATACGAAGACTAAGCAAATACATTCTCAGAGAAATAATTGTAAGCTGTATCCTGTAGCATTTCTCTGTAAGTTTAGTTTTCATATTTGTAAGCAGCTGTGAGTTATTCAAGCTTCACAGGGTTCTCTCGATATATATATCTCTGGTGGATACATTCAAATCCACCAGAAAGTTTTTAAAGACTTGTGTTTTTAATTACTTGTTGTCACACCCCCAACTTAAATAGCAAAATAATTATAGCTATTACATCATTTTAATGAGTATTATACAACCATAATCCAAGATCTTACAGTTTAGGGTTTGAAACAGCCCAACACTACCAACTATTACATCTGATTACAAATACCGAGTCCTCACACAACTATTATTACTTATTCTACCTGAGCTCGAACATAAGCGTCAGCATCACAGGTCTTACGGGCAGTCTGCTTGAATCTAACCATGGCTGCTAGCTGTAATATCAGGGTAAAGCAAGAAGTGAGCCAAAAGCTCAACAAGTGCTAACAATACAACGCAAAGCATAAATCGAGATATACCTTTAGGAATGACAATGGAATGACATAACCAATGATAATCGAAAGATAAAAACATATGTGAGTTGGCATCATTTTGCTTGCATCAAAACAAATTTTAAAACCATTCTTAATCAAAATCATTTTATGACGCTACGGATTACAGCCGGTGATCAGCCGCGAAGTAATCCCGAACCTCGCTGGGTTCTAAAACATTATTGGGAATCCCTAGGCAACTTTTAAGCCTAATATAAGTGTGGAAAGGACTCGCGTCTCAGTCCAGATCCACCATTCAAGAAAACATTTGTCCCCCTTTGGGACTGAAAAATCCACCTTTTATTCATTTCGAAAACTGATGCCGATTTATGACAAAATCTCTTTTGACTGAAATCATTTTTATCAGGGGGTTATAGATCAACTTGAAACACTGGAATTATGACTCTAAATCTCAGGGCCATGATCTACTAGACTTTACTATATTAGGGTAATCGAGAGATTTCCATAAACAAGAATTTTGACAAGGAAATTAAGCAAGGCTATTGGATAATATGAAAGAGTAATGCCAAACTAGGCTTAAAGCAATGGTTGTAGACAAGGTATAGGTATTAGAACATCAAGGAGATAAGCATCACTGGTTCCAATAGGATAGAGGTGCTAAAATATAAAGGAAGTGATCATCAGCTCAAGATATAACAGGGCATCAAGCTTTAGGGTAAGGATAGGGTTATCAAACAATCATGAATGAATTTAAGAAAAGATTGGCTTTTAGGTATCAAGATAAAGTTTCTATCGAGGTTATTTCAAGAGTTGAATCATAGCATCAGGGTGCAACATCAAGATTTCTCAGGGATCAATAGCATGATAATCAAAAGGATCAATAAGGTATTATAACACATCTCTATTTTATCATGGCATTAAACTATCATGAAAGACTTTTGAACTACTTGCAATACGTACTCGGGGGTTCATGGCATTTCTATGTAACTCAAAGATAAACAAAAGATACTTTTGATTTAAATATATCAAAATAACTCAGGATAATTGCATCGATATATATATATGAACTGTTTACAGTAAATGCGAAGGTCAAGTTGAATCACTTGCCTTGAGATAGACTGGTCTGGTCTGACTAGTAGGAGCAACAACTGGAGCTTCACTCGACTTTTATGGCAAGTTTTCCCTCGTCTCGAGATCCTACATAAATAATAATAATCCTTATTATAATATATTCTTTTCATCTTAACCTATTTACAACCCGAAATTAAACATGGATGGCACTTAGGCCTATACACACTTAATTCATATCCAACATTTATATTTTCAAATGTACACACGTAGCCACATAATCACATATCGTATATTAATACCAAATAACATCATATACACCATAATGCCACGCTAGGCTTGGATGATCTCGACTCACCACTTAAGTTACTTGGTCGCTAACTAAACGAAGTCTTCGAATTTGGGCTTCCTAACTCAATGTGCCTTTCCTAAATTATCCAAAACCTATTGACCCTCACTTGTGCCTTTTGTTCTACTGACCTTATACTATCTTACAACTATGGTGGTCGACCTAATACTCACTTCTAAGTGTCCTAAAACTATGTGATAAGTGAAAGTGCTCACTGGTGCAAATTTCAGAATGGTAACTAAGGTTTCTTGAGTGCATTAGACACTCTTAAACTACAAGTTTTTCTTCAAAATTTTTACACAAGACTCTCCTGACCTAAGGGCATCTCACAAGCTTGATGTGGCTCAAAGGCCTGGCTTGGGCCTTCTTGGGCCTAAGCTAAAAGTCCAAGGTTCCCCTGTTTTTCTGGGCAGAAAATGCCCTGACTTGAGTTAACTTGTGACACATGGTTCTAGCTCATATCCTATGAACTATGGTTGGAAAAACTTCTCTGACATACCCTCTAACTAAGGCCCAATTGGGCCTAATGAGGGCCTACCCATGACATGGCCAAATCTCCCTATTTCTAAGTTGCAACAAAACTGTCCCCTGCTGGACAGATTTTGTTATTCTACTTGTGCACCTAACCAAATGACATGCAAACCTCCAACCAACTCCTAAAACCTATTATATACTCCCCATACTAACTTCTGGTGGCTTGGGCCTCAAAGTGCACATCAATGACATGGTCAAAACTCACTCTAAACTCAGGGTACTAAACTGATTTTTCTGCAGAAACTATAACTCTCATTTTCCAAGGTTTTGACTTGACAAACCCAATTATCAACAACTAAATACTTAAACCAAGACCTATACTTGGTGTTCTACTGAACTAACTCCCTTTTTCTCAAAATACCCTTGGTGAGATCATCCTTACCTATGGTGCAACTATGGCAAAATAAAAGAGACTACTCTTAACAAATCATAAACCTTTATGCTTTTGAAACAACAAGATATATATTTTTATAAAAGATAACCACAAATTATTACCATGCAACAAGAAGCATAAATCCATATTATCACATTATTCCTACTGAAATTAAGGCTCACTAACAAAATCTTTTCCAAATGGTCAAAATCTTACAACAAACTAAGAGAATTCCACATGCATGCATGCCTTCGGGTTTTTCAAACCAAAACAACATATTTTCTACATATATTCCATCTTAAAATTGACATGCAAGCCTAGCCTAAGGTATACCTAGATGATCACTTAGCATGCAAGGAGTTTTATCAAATTTTCACCACCAAATTCAAGTCATTATCACATAAACATGCAAAAATTGATCAAAACTACAAGAATGATTTCAAGGACCATTCATTCGGCTCCCATATGGTCATGGCCGAATGAAATGGATGGAAATGGCCATTAAATCATCAAGATTTTCCTTCTCATGACTTGGCACTTATCCATTCATTGTAGTCCTCTCAAAAACAACCTTAAATCCATAAGAATCAAGATTGTATTTTGAGTTTCACTAAAACCTTTACATGCAACCCTTAAACTTAAACTTTCTACTCAAAACTCTTTGAAATATGAATGATCATGGTATGGGAGATAACATTTACTTGTATAAAGAGTAGAAGCTTGGTGGAGAAATGAAGAAAAATGGGGAGGGGGGGTTCTCGGTCTAAAAACCCGAGAATGAGAGAGAGAGCCGAGAGTGAGGGAGAAGGGGAGGGAGGAGAGAGTGGGTGTGGTGTGGGTGATGAGTAAAATGATCATGACTTTGCTTGTCTTATGGTTTTTGTATTGGCAAAAGTGAGTGGAATTAGGAATTGTCATGATTAACCTTCCACTTAAACTTGGTTGAATTTGCATGCAAGGGTAAAGAAGGTATTTGGCTAGGAAATAAGAGTTAGTGGGGTGGTTATTGACTCTTTAGCCCTTTTGGAATGTATGGAAGGAATTTGCATGCAAGGATAACTATGTAATTTGCTAATTATATTTATAAAGATTTATTTTTATAAAATAAAACACAAGTTCAAAAATTATAAAATTTATACCATAAAATAACTTGGATTTTTAGAGATTTTATAAAATCACTTTCAAAATTTGTGAACAAAATATCTTTTAAAAGAAAATTTCTCCAAGGCTTAGAATATTCCTTATAAATCAAAAATAAAGAAATTAAGTAAACTTTTGCTTTGAAAAATCATATACTACACAAAGCAAATTTATAATGCAGAAATTTTTACTCACACTAGCGCACAATCATTGAATATATTTTTATTTAACTTAATATTATTCACAAATAATATTACATAAAATGCCGGTCGTAACAGAAAGACGGGGCGGGGGAATGAAGAACAGGGGAGAAAATGGGGGCGCGTGGGGGAAACAGGAGAGGGGGCGGTTTTATTAGTAATACAATTTTTTTCTTCGTTCTCTTTATTTCGCTTTCTCCCGGTATTTCCTGTTTCGTACTGTAACTATCGTTTTTGGTAAATAATTTATGGTTAACAACCGTCCGAAAATTTTAAAATTCTCGAAGTATTTAAAAGTTAAAAAATAAAACTTTCATGATTTTTTTGATATATCTTGGAATCAATATTGATTTTTCAATTAAATGGGGTCAGAAAATCATTTTAAAATTAAATAATAGATAAAATATTGATTTTAAATTTTATAATTCCCTAAAAAATAATAAATGAAATTATAGAACAACAAAAATAAATTTAAAAACAATTTAACATTTTTTTAAAATAAATATTCAAAAAATTACTTTTGAACGAATTAAATGCATACAGCTCGATAATTTATTATAAGATTAATCTTTGCATCTAACAATTCACAGACAATTGATAAAACAGCAACACATAGCTGATAGAATCATCACATATTTTACTTATTTAATATTTCAATAATTATATTTACATATCGATCCGAAAATGGGTTACTTAGTAGCTAAGTAACTAAAAAGAAGATACGATTTTAATACCAGAATTGGATAATTATCAAAACAAAGCTTCCTATAAAATACTTTATACGAAATTAAGGTGATAATGTCTCGCCTTTTGAGAATATGGACTTTTATCGATATATAAAATGATTTACGTATCGAAAATTTCACACCGGGACTCGTACAGGTCAAACCGTACCCCGGATCGAAAAAGTCAAAACACGGAAGGTGTTCAGAATTATCAGATTAGGTTAGGAAGGAGTTTTCAGAAGAGTTTCGGGTTGTAAAAACGCAAAAACAGTTGAAGTGGGACGATTTCTGATTCTAAAAATTAATTTTATAATTATGTAAAATAATCATTATAAATTCTATAAATCCTTATAAAATCATATGGTAATCCAACAATTACCAGAAAAGTACCAAAATTATCTATATTTAATTCTGGATAATTGGAAATTAGAATATCTAAATTTTATCAGAAATAAACATTCAAATATTATTATCCATCATCAAATAATTCACCAAAATTCACATAAAAATCATAGAATAATTATTTATTGATAAAAATAATTACATAATATTTCCCGGGCGTTACACGTAGGAAATGGAAACAGATAGTCGAGGAGTTGGAGATTGTGATTGGAAATTGATGAAGTATAATAAGCTAGTACCAGGAAAGTGTTCTGAACTTTCTCGAGATATATTGTAGTTTATCGATAGTCCTATATTGCAAGTGTTTTGAAGCACTGAACCTTAAACCTTGATTCCAGCTATTGATCTTTGAGCCGTAAACCTTATTCTTTCTGAACCATTGACTGTTAAATCCCCGAATACGAACCACAGATATACGATACTACTCCACAAATACATGCAAACTAAATACCAAACACTGAATCAGATTGCTTACATATTCAAACCCTTGTACCTTACGCTCTGAAAGACCAAATCCTTATAACCTTGAAACTTTGATCTTTTGTTATCCATTTCTTTCACCATTTGATAGCCATATTTTATTTGTGAAAATTGGAACCATCTCATTATTGGGCATCCAATGTTGCTTATGATTTTGTTTACTACTTTACATTATTTATTCTGTTATTATGTTAGAATTGGATTGTTTTATAAAATTGTGGACCAGATTCGTGGTCAGACCAGATTGGTGGTCAAGTTAGGCCAATGTGTGTCTTGGATCCAGTAATTAGAGCAGAGCTGTGTGCCTTGCTCGGGGTTAGTGCGTGACTGATCAGCAGCCTAACCTTGGTTTTTAAAATAAAAATATAATATCCAATTCTAAATCATTATTCATTGTTCACTTGATACCATACCCTTTTCACTTGATGATCATTCTCAGTCTTGTCAATGTGACTTGTTGAGCTAGTTAGCTCATTTGTGCGATGTTGTTTATGTTCTTTTCCAATTAAAAAGGAACCTGTTGGTGGCGAGGATCCCCAATCCAGTGCGAGAGCTAGGGATCCAGGTTGATCGAGTTAAGCTAGCTGACATCTTTTGGAATAGTTTATGTTTATGAAGTTTGTAATAATGTTTAATATTCAGTTGTAAGTTTGAATAGTTGGGATTTGGGCGTTTGTAATATAAGTGTCTGTGTGTGGCTTGTGTGCATACATTAACCTGTTGTGATCCGTGGTAGTTGGTAAGTAGGGTCACTGCATATTATTATTATCTTTAATATTTTTATAAGCAAGTTATAATTAAGGTGTGTGTGTGTGGACCCCAAACTTCTGACCCGGGTTTGGATGGCGCCACAGGTTTGGTATCAGAGCTACAGGTTATAAGTCACTGACACAAGCCTAGGTTGACGGGAATAGGTAGAGGGTTAGGATTAGAATTAAGGGAATAGAAAGATAGAACATCAAGAGGATGAGTGCGACGGTATAACAGGTATTAGTATAATTCGCGTTGTGGTTCGAGATTCTTATATTATGATATGATTTCAGATAGCAGCGATGGCTGACTCTTTCATCCCCGTACCAGCTGATCACTCAGAGCCCTCAGTTGGAAGACCATCTTCAGATCCACGTCCTATTCTTCCACCAGTGTTGGCTATTTTACCTCCACCTGTGTTGCAGCCCGTACCACTGCAGGCCATTCCACCCCCAGGCATGAGACCACCTATCATAGGACCCCCACCTGCTGATTCAGGTCTTACTGGTTACTCAGTTACAGGTGTACCTTTTCAGTTCTCTTCATATCATGTCCCATATCATCAGTTCGAGGCTTGCTTGGGGTCAAATTCAGGAGTTATTACATATTATGCGTACCAGAGAGGTTGGGAGTGGTGAGAAGCAACTCAGAGAGAGACTCTAGGTATTTCGGAGAGCAGCTGCTGTGAGGATTGCTGAGGCTACTCATGAGGATATCACCCCTGATTTTCTTGTGGAGTGGGCTAAGTGGGTTCTGGAGGATCTTGAGAGGCTAGGCGTACCAGAGTTTCCTTGGAGTTAGATCCAGAGATGGAGATTCTGATCAGTGATGTTTGGTTGTTTAGTATGTACAGTAGTGTGTAGTATGTATCAGTAGACTTTTGGGTTGTATTTATAGACTAGATCAGCTGACTAGTGAGTAGGTTTGTTGTACCCTTTTGCTTTTACTTCCGAAGCATTTTAACGCTTGTACTACCTAAAACTTTTGATCTATATATATCAGTACCTTTTCCTTTCCAGCATTATCATTTACATTACTGCACCTGTTTTACTTTACTTTATTTATTGCACCAGTTATACCCATGTGACACCATATACCCTATTCCCTCAACTGTTTATATTCTGTAAAGAAGCATGCAATTTACTTAGTTCAACTGTTACAACTATTTTTAAAAAGAGATATTTCCATTTTACAAAACTGTTCTTTTATGCAAAGGATTTGATTTAAAGGCTAAATAAGTTGTTTGATTCTTTACAGAAAATGCCTCCCAGAAGAAATACCTGCACCAACACCCAGAATGAAAAAACCAACAACAACAATAACAACCAAGATGATACCAACCAGAATGCAAACCCAGGACCCATAGACCCAGCAATAGCCCAGATTCTTCAAATCTTGGCTCAAAAATAGTTCACCTGACATAACAGCAACAAAGACAAACCAATCCCCAGGTAACTTTCAAAACTTTTCAGGCGGTAAACCCACCAGAATTCAAGGGTTCCTTAGATTAGATTGAAGCGAATGTTTGGTTAAAGGAAATAGAGAAGTCATTTACTTTAGTTAAAGTAAAGGAAGAACATAAGGTGGAGTTGTAAGTTATTATTTAAAGAATGAGCCACCTATTGGTGGGAGACTGTGAAGACATTGGAAGGTACAAATGTTATTACTTGGGAGAGGTTCAAAGGATTGTTTTTAGAAAAAGTATTTTCCTCAGTTTATTCAGGATCAGATGGAGCTGAAGTTTTTAGAGCTAAAGCAAGGAAATATGTCGGTAGCTGATTATGAAAGTAAGTTTAAAGAATTGTCAAGGTATGTGCCATCATATGTAGATACTGACAGGAAGAAGGCCAAAAGATTTCAGCAAGGTCCGAAGCCATGGATTAGAGGGAAGGTAGCTATATTTGAATTGGATACCTATGCAGGAGTTGTATAGAAGGCCATGATTGCAGAAACTGAGAGTGAGATGTCACAGAAAGAAAAGGAAAGTAAGAAGAGGAAGTTTGAAGGAAATGAAGGACAGTCACAACCAGGGAAGTTTCCAAATATTAAGAAGGGCAAGTTTCATCTAGGGAGAAATTTTAATTTCAAAATCAAAATACAGGCGACGGAGGTCAAGGTAACCGTCCAGTCAATGTGAATCAGCCGAATCAGTTGAGGCTAACTTTTCCAGATTGTCAGGTATGTGGGAAGAAGCACGGAGGAATTTGTAATAAGTTGAACGTGGTTTGTTTCAAGTGTAATCAGAAATGGCACTATTCGAGGGAGTGCCACAATCAACCAGCGAGAGAACCAGTAAACAAGGATCAGCCTACTCGGAATCCAACGGTTAAGATTCAGCTATTGGATTTACATGCTTTAAATGTGGAAAGCCAGGACATATAGCCAGGGATTGCAAGACACCAGCCTCAGTCAGTAATGCATTAAGAATTATGGGATCTACTCCAGCAGTGAATGAGACTCCAAGGGCTAGAGTTTTTAATATGTCTATGAAGGACGCTATCCAGGATATTGATGTCGTGGCAGGTACGCTTAATGTGAATTCTTTATATGTCAAAGTGTTAATAGATTCGGGAGCAACTCGATCGTTTATTTCTCAAGATTTTGTTAGTAAGTTAAACTATTCAGTTGAGTATTTAAATGAAATAATGACTGTGGAATTAGAAAATCAAGAACGTGTATCTGTTAATCAAGTTTGTGGGAATTGTGAGATTGAGATTTCTGGTAATAAGTTTTATGTAGATTTGATACCAATTAAGCTAGGAGAGTTTGGCATTATCTTAGGAATGGATTAGTTATCTAAGCACGATGCTCAGATAGATTGTCGAAATAAGAAGGTAATGGTGAAGACGCCAGATCAGAGGATAGTAACGTTTAAGGGCCAGAAGCAAGCAAAGAAGTTTTTAATGATGATTTAAGCTAAAAAGTTACTACGGCAAGGATGCGAGCATTTCGTTGCTTATGTGATTGATAGAAGTCAGGAGCCAGCAAAACTTGAAGATATTCTGGTAGTCAATGAATTTCCAGACGTGTTTCCCGATGAGTTACCAGGACTTCCTCCAGACAGAGAAATTGAGTTTGCGATCGACTTAGCACCTGGAACGGAACCAGTATACAAGGCCCCGTATAGAATGGCGCCCGTTGAGATGAATGAACTAGCAAAGCAATTGCAAGAATTGTTAGAGAAAGGAGTAATCAGACCCAGTGTATCCCCGTGGGGTGCACCAGTGTTATTTGTCAAAAAGAAGGATGGAAGCATGAGACTGTGCATCGATTATCGGGAGCTCAACAAGCTTATAATCAAGAACAAGTATCCGTTACCCAGAATTGATGATTTGTTTGACCAGTTCAAAGGATCCAAGTACTTCTCCAAGATCGATTTGAGATCGGGATATCACCAACTAAAGATTAAGCCAGAGGATATACCAAAGACAACTTTCAGGACAAGGTATGGACATTATGAATTTTTAGTGATGTCTTTTGGATTAACCAATGCCCCGACAGCATTCATGGACCTGATGAATAGAATTTTCAAGGAATACTTGGACAAGTTTGTTATTGTGTTTATAGATAATATTTTGATTTATTCAAAGACATAAGAGGATCATGCAGAACATGTGAGGAGATCTTTGGAGATTTTAAGGAAGAAAAATTTATATGCTAAATTCTCGAAGTGTGAGTTTTGGTTACAGGAAGTCCAATTCTTAGGACACATAGTCAGTAATGAAGGGATCAAAGTGGACCCAGCGAAGATTGAAGCAATTATAAATTAGGAAAGACCGAGAACACCAATAGAGGTAAGAAGTTTCTTAGGATTAGCAAGATATTATCACCGATTTGTTCAAAATTTCTCAAGGATTGCAAAACCATTGACAAAGCTTACACGGAAAAATGAA
Organism: Apium graveolens; assembly: GCF_009905375.1. Classification (NCBI taxonomy): domain Eukaryota; kingdom Viridiplantae; phylum Streptophyta; class Magnoliopsida; order Apiales; family Apiaceae; genus Apium; species Apium graveolens. The sequence continues at coordinate 32,632,783 of NC_133651.1, forward strand.
AAGTTGATATGGAACGATAAATGTGAAGAAAGCTTTCAGGAATTGAAGCAAAGATTAATCACGACACCTGTTTTGTCACTTCCAGACGATCAAGGGAATTTCATAGTCTATAGCGATGCTTATCATAAAGGACTCAGATGCGTTCTGATGCAGCACGATACAGTTATTGCGTATGCATCAAGGTAATTGAAACCACATGAACAGAAGTACCCTACTCATGATTTGGAGCTAGCAGCCATAGTTTTCGCTTTGAAGATTTGGAGACATTATCTATATGGAGAGAAATGCGAGATTTATAAGGATCACAAAAGCTTGAAGTACATATTCACACTGAAGGAGCTTAATATGAGACAAAGAAGATGGTTAGAGTTGATTAAGGATTATGATTGCACGATTAACTATCATCCCGGTAAAGTAAATGTTGTAGCGGACGCGTTAAGTCGGAAAGAAAAGTCGATTGTGTTATCAATACCCGAAGAGATATACAATGAATTTCAGAAACTGGAACTGGAGATTGAAGTTTACAAGCCTGATGAAGCAAAAGTGTATGACTTTCCAGCCGGAGTTATTAGAGAAGATAAGGAAGTGTCAGGAGGAGGTAATGGATCAGGACATTAACCGTTTGGTAGGTGAGGAATTATGCACGCAAAAGGACGATCAAGGTATTCTTAGGTTTTCTTATAGAATTTGGATTCCACCAGTGACGGAGTTGAAGAATGAAATTTTACAGGAAGCTCATAATTCAAGGTATTCAATCCATCCAGGAAGTACCAAGATGTACAGAGATTTAAAGGAAAATTATTGGTGGCCCGATATGGAGAGGGAAATTGCAGAATGGGTTAGAAGATGTTATATATGCCAGAGAGTTAAAGCAGAACATCAGAGACCTAGTGGATTATTGCAGCCATTAGAGATTCCAGAGTGGAATTTGGAGCATATTGCCATGGATTTCATAGTCGGATTACCAAGAACAAAAGCTAATCATGATGCCATTTGGGTTATAGTGGACAGACTTACCAATTCAGCACATTTTCTGCCTATAAATGAAAGATTTTCACTAGACAAGTTAGTCCATATGTACCTGAAGGAAATTGTAGTTCGTCATGGAGTCCCTGTGTCTATCGTATCCGATCGAGATCCGAGATTTAATTCGAGATTTTGGAAAAGTTTTCAAGAATGTTTGAGAACGAGACTGAATATGAGTACGGCTTACCATCAACAGACGGATGGCCAAAGCGAAAGAATAATCCAGATAATCGAAGACATGTTACGTGTTTGTGCTATTGATTTCAAAGGAAGTTGGGACGAGCATTTACCCTTGGTAGAATTTTCTTACAACAACAATTATCATGCCGGTAGTGGGATGCCACCCTATGAAGCTCTTTATGGACGCAAATGTCGATCTCCTGTATATTGAGATGAAGTAGGAGAACGCAAAATACTTGGACCTGAATTAGTGCAACGGATGAAGAAAGTTGTTGAAGTTATCCAGAAGAGATTGATAGCAGCACAAGACCGTCAAAGGAAGTATGCAGATCAATCAAGGAAGATATGGAATTCGAAGAAGGAAATCTGGTATTACTGAAAGTATCACCGTGGAAAGGATTGACAAGATTCGGGAAGAAAGGAAAACTGGGCCCTAGATATGTCGGATTTTGAGATTCTAAAGCGTGTTGGCAAAGTAGCTTACGAGTTGGAGTTACCTCCGCACATGGAGCACATTCACAATGTTTTTCATGTATCGATGCTTAAGAAGTATAATCCAGACTCCAGGCATGTAATCGAATACGAGCCAATAGAGCTTCAAACAGATTTATCATATGTAGAGAGTCTGATAGAGATTCTAGAAGAAAGAGAGAAAGTGTTAAGGAATAAAGTGGTAAAATTAGTAAGAGTACTGTGGAGAAACCCAAAGGTTGAAGAGTCAACCTGGGAATTAGAAAGTGATATGAGAGAAAAATACCCTCATTTGTTTTCTTAGGAGATTCTGAGGACAGGATCCTTTTAACGGGGGAAGGATGTAATATCTGGGATATATCGTGTAATTATTTTATAAATAAATAAATATTATGCATGTTCCGTGTTTATTCTGTGAAGTATTTATTAAGTGGTATATGTGCTTGGATGTTTAAAAATAATATAAATTGAGTATTTTAATTTTTATATGTCCAAAATAAAATATAGATAATTATCATATCTTCCTATTTATTTTTATGTTGATTTATGATTTTATAGGAAATTTATAGATTAAATAAATTCTTTTTCCGAGTATTTATAAACTATTTAATTTAAACGGGAACCAGTCGAATTCACTCGTTTTTACGTTTTTACCCGAAACTCTTCCGAGAACTCCTTCCTAACCTAATTGCAATATTCCGAGCATTTTCCATGTTTCGACTTTTTCGATCCGGCGTACGGTTTGTCCTGTGCGGGTCCCGGCGTAATATTTTCGATACATTATTCGTTTCGGTAAATCAATAAAACTCATTTTTTCGATAAACGGGATCTTTTTATTAAACTATTATAATTATCAACTCGTAATACGTGTAACCAGGTGCTGAGACCAAGACCGCAGTACAAATTATACTGATTTTGATAATTATCCCAAAAACCAGTACCGTTTGGATCTGTTTTATAAGTAAACGTACTATTTATATCCGGAATGATCCAACGGGATACTAATTTTCCGTAATTTTAAATAGCCTTTACCGTATTTATTTCGTACCGAAAATCATTTGCAAACAGTAATTATATAATTGTAAGAGAAAATACTATATTCATATAACCTTTCAAGAATCAAACTGCAAATCGGAGGTGTTATTGATCTTTGTTTGGAAAGCTCGAGTAACCAAATCGAAGGGTTTAAGGAGTACTATCAGAATTTGTGCTTCATATCACTGCAAAATCAAGGGTTTCTTTTCTATAATTTTTATTAATTTCGAATTATTTTGATTAAAAATATGAATTTTTGTACGAATGACTGTTTGAATGATTTGATGCTTGCATGTTGTAGACCTTGTTTTCCTGATGATTTTGATATGTCATATGACTGATTTGGAGTTCAATAACATGTTCAAAATTGAGTTTGATTTTTGAATTTTGAAATTAGGGTTTATAACCCATATGAATGTTCTTAATTGAAATTTAAGGCTTTTTGTTCCAGGGGTTATTAGATGTTCTAGATGGGTGGGTTTTGTTCCCCTTGAAATTTGTAATCGATTGGTGTATATCGTTAACAGACGATCCCTGGTTCGAAGGGAGTTGTATTTTAAAGTTTTCGTCGAGCTCGCCGGAAACGGCGAGTTTCTTGAGCATTTTCCGGCCAATTCTGAAATAGGTTATGTGTTTTGATTACTTATAAGTTCCTGGTGGTCTGTGCTTTAATTCTGGAGAGTTTAGTGGTCTGAGGTGGCCGGGATCGTGTTCTCCGGCCACACTCCGGCGAAGTCGACGGCGGGGCTGGCAAAATTGCAAACAGGCCCCTGTAGTTTTAAAAACGATACAGTTTGGTTCCCCAGGTTTCCAGAACTTGCAAATTTAGGATTCCTGTTTATAAATTATTTAAAAATCATATTTTCTAATTAATTATAAAAAATTCATTTTTAATTTCTGAAAATTCCAAAAATTATTATTTTAATTCTAAAAATTATTTAATTCAAAAATAAATCTGAATTAATTAGTTAATTAATTTTAGTTAATAATTAAATAGTTAATTGGTCAATTAAATTGTAAATTAATTGATTAATTGATTTAATTAATTATTAATTGATTTTAATTATAATTTAATTAGATTAATTATTTATTAATGATTTAAAAATTCCGAAAAAATAGTTTTGAGCTTTAAAATATTATTTTAAATTGTTTTCAAGGCTCGATAATTATTAAAAAATTATTTTAAAGCCAGATGTGGCCAACCGAACCCTGTTTATTGCTTTAAAACCTATCCAACGACCCGTTTTGACTCCGAAAAATGTTTTAAAAATCATATTAAATACCCGAAAGATGTTATGACCCGAGACTTCCTTATAAATGAAATTCATGATTGCCTAACATGCTATATGCTATATGTGACTTGTTTGTTTGACTGTCGGTTTATACGTTCAATGTTTACTTATTTTTGGTATAACTTTCAATCCGTTAGTCGGATTTGGGTAAAACGAATGGTAGATAGAAGTGTATACCAAACAGAATCGTATGAGTTGAGTATTGATAGATACTTATGTTATGTGAGCAGAAGAGGCAAGGT